>NW_009622690.1:81722-183090 GCF_000690535.1 Cariama cristata
AGCAGGATACTTAAGCACATGTTCAGTCAATTCCTATTCAGCAAAGCATTTAAGTACTTAACTTTACGCACATGCTCAGGAATTTCAGCATGTGCTTGTGGGCCAGATCTGGAAGTATATAGCATCAAATGACACAGAGCGGTACTGAGCAGGTTCCCAGCCATTGCCCAGCAGTCGTGGGGTACGATACACCGACTGCAGCAGCGTTTTGGCATCTCCCTTCATCTTGCTGTGGGATGTTCTATGTGCCCTATTAAATAACATTTGACTACGAAATGGAGCCTAAGACAATATTTTTGTTATAGACCTAACACATAGCGTTTTCAACACCAGTGACCACAAAGACAGTCCAGTCCCTTTGCTAAGGGGATATTTTCATATCAAACTGGATTCTGCTCAAAAGCAGCATCAATGCGGAGGCAAAGGCAAGTTTGCTACCCAGCACCTCTCAGCCTCCTTCTTCTTGAACACACTCAGGGGGCTCACCTCCCCACTTGCACGATCCCATTTCCTTTCCACACCGATTGCCAAGTCAGAGGCAGCTTTGCTTTGAGTCTTGCAGCAGGCACAGCCCCAGCAGGCAGGGTGCAGGTGGTTGGGAGAGGCTGGGGGAGGAAAGCGGATCACACATGCTGCAAGCACAGGCATGAGGAAACACATTTCTCTCTCTTGCTAGGGGACATGTGCAGACACATGCCTGTGGTTGCAATGACAATATGATGCAAAACAACTGGATTTGAGCATCCTCTACAGAAAGACACTATATGGGGAGAGTGTGGTAAGCAGTGAGAGCAGTGGCGGGGTTGCTGTTGCTAGAGGAGAGGAAAATCCCCCCTGATAGTGATAGAGAGCGAGGGCAGAAAGACAGAGCTGGAGAAGGATGACCAAGCATATCATTAGGCAAACAAAAATCTCTGGACCATCCAGCAAGAGCTAGAACAGGGGCAAATCTACTATTTGCCAAACTGATTAATGATGGTTATCATCTTGTCCAGATATGCAAGTGATTAAAACATTCCCACATCTAACCAGATGCATCCAAATGTTTTGTGGTATTTTTTCCCCAGTTTTCTTAAACTGATACACGGAGTTCAAAAACAGGTGTCCTCAGTGTGAAAAAGTGACTATCTTCAACCAAAAATCAGCCAATACAGAGAGGACAGTAGCAAACTGCATAAAGGAAAATGAAATCTTTTAAAAAAATACACACGTTACCCCTGACTATAAAAACTTCAGCATGGGAAGTCTGGAAGCAGATCGATGTTTTGTTACGGGGCGGGGGGGGGGGTGCCCCCCTTGTTCAGACATCTGTTGAAATCAGAGTTGGATAAATACTCTTGATTAAAGTTATACAGTCTAAGCATTTCACCAAATCTTTATGAATTTTTGAGGAACAATAATTCCAAACAGTTTCCTCCTAAACTGTGCATATCCACATGTATATGATGGGAAGCCATCTAACTTCTTTGAACATGTGTGAAAACAGGTCACTGATGCTGTCTCTAAACCTTACTGTGAGCAGAATTGCAGAAATCTGTAAACATACAAATATATGTCAAGTTATCAATCAATGATCTACTAGAAGCTCTGTAGGCAAATTTCTTACAACTGAAGCCACAGCCCTTTAATGACGACAAAACTGCACTTCTCTGACATGACAGACTTATCTCAGAGCAGGCAACAGGTCCTAAAAAAATACTTGTGATTAGGAATACAATTCAGCTTTAGCTTTTCAATAAAAACAAGAAAAATAGCCCCTGAAGTAACACAGAGAAAATGCAGCATGAAATTTAACACAGGAGACTTTTGGCAGGAAAAGCTGGGTTACATATTCAGGATGGGTGGCCCAAGTACAGATGCACATAGAAATATTTGTCTTTGATGTGCCTGATGGAACACTAGGAATGAATAATTTCCCAATACTTGAGGGGGGGGGGGGGGGGGGGGGGGGGGGGAGGTGAACAAAAAAAAAAGACAAGACCGGAAGGTGCAAACTGCCTAGTTTTAAGGAGCAGCTACAGATTAATAAAGGTAAATGTGTCATTGTGATAGAAACTTTATGAAGTACCAAAACTCTACCCTATAAGTGGTGTCTAATCTAAACCACGGAACAGCTCAGTTTGTCTCTTCCTTCCCCCAACACTCAAAATAAAAATACTATTTTACAGGGGACAAAAGGGGCATAGCCATATTTTTAGTAGTTCTGGTCAAACTTTGCAAACAACTTCAGGAAATGTTTTTTACTTTGGTTTTCAAAGAGAACCTTTCAATGTTATTTGGAAACCTTATATCATCCAGAAATACATCTAAAACTCTTTCAGAGTAATAAACATATAAATCAGAAAACATTGTGAATATATAAATTAGTTGTCTATAGGGCAGTTTTTCAGCGTTTCACCAACAAAAGAAAATGTAATTTGGCACAAAAACCCAAATTATTTATTAAAGTCATTGAACAGGAAAAAAAAATTAACATCTTTATTAAACAGAGTAAGAATAAATTAAATGGTAAAAAAAATACAATCCAAGGTATCTCAGAAGGGATGGGATGGTTACTACTGAAGGAAGCAATAAAGTACAAAGATCATGGATACAAGAGGAGCAAGCAGGGCACGGTAGATGAGAAGAGAGATGGGAGGAAGGTCTGGGGAACACAAGGAGAAGAGAGTGTGATTTCCTAGAGGCAATATGGAAAAAGCACGACAGAACTTCTTTGTTTCAATTTTATTTTAAAAACACAGTCCTGTCTGGGTTACAAGTTAGCACACCCTTACAACTCAAACTGGCTCTGCAGGTTTTTCCCTCCTTTAGACTGTGTTACCACGTTGCACTTTAAAACCAGTTTTTCCTGTGGTCAACAAAAAGTCAATGAAAAAGAACAATACAGCTCCAATTGCATTTTTGGTCTGCAGTAGATAACGTTGCTTGAATGCATTTGCACAAAATCATTTCTGGTATACTTCTCTGTTCATACATGCATTCAAGTTAATGATAAAAAATTACGCTATTAATGGATCTACTAGCAATAGTCCAGTTCTTCATGTTTATTAGTCTTTTATTATCCTTCCTAAATTAAATTTGGAATCAATTTGCTTTCTTTTAGAAACCAAGTCAGGGCAATTTCAAGTATATCCAAAACCTACTTTATCTGGAGATATCTGCCTGAGGTCACATAGGCAAGAGGATTTTTTAAAAGATATTTTTGCAGGAGAGCAATTCATGTCAGAGATTCATAATGCTGAATTAATTTTCATGGTGATGATTTTACTTGTAGTTAACCAGCTCCTTAAGAAGACCAATAAGTCTTCTTGCCCTCTTCCATCCTGCAAGTTGACCCAGGTGAACCAACTTGAGAAGTTTGCACAGACTGTTTACAGAAGTGTTTGTTTAATAGACTGATTAATATAGATAGGAACTTTCCCGAGCCCACAAAAACACGTAACTCTATAGTAAGTTCCCTTAAAACTTAGGAAACTTTTCTTCTCCCCTTATACTGGTTATCCCTGTGTGTCCATCATTCATTTCTTTCCTGTCCAGTGAAAAAAAATTCCACTCCCTCTCTCACTCTGCACTTCATGACTATATGCCAAACTTACAAGGCTTCATACAACACTTCTATTTTTAGTACTTAGCTGCTAGTTCTCATTGCATTTTCTGAGCAAGATAACATATTTTTTCTGGAGTTTTGATATGGGTTTGTTATTATTTCCAAACTGATGAATGTGCCTAGGATTGGCAGAATCACCTGCGAACAACATGGACTGTAATTTTTGGCATTTGCTGTAACTGAGCAGTTATTTACTGATATTTTTTCCATTACGAGCTAGCTGTGAGTATACCTGCAACATTAGCAGACATAGAGTTTACTTGCTGTGCCAGTTACAGGAGGTAGCAGTTAAACAGTGAAACACAGCAGTTTTAGCTTGTTTCTACTTATTTCCCCACTTATTTCCCACCAGTCCAAACTGGTTTAGTAGCCCTCTCATATTTAATATTCTTACAACAAATTCCATTCCAATCAAGTGATCCTTACAAAGCCACTGTCAAGGATCATTATCCCAGTTCTCCCTATTTACATACAGATGGAGAACCAAACAGAAAGCTTAGGTTCTTTGCCTGAAATCCCAGCACAATTTAAGGCCCCTTTGAACTACCAAGCTGGCAGTGTCAGACTGTATCCTGACCCTAAGGGGTCAGGGACATGAGGAGCCCCCTGAGGGTCCTACCACAGTAGGTCCTGCATCTCAGTGGTGGGAGCAGAGAAAGGGCCTCTTCTTTTCTACACACCTCTTTCTTGGAGATGTAGGGCTGTTCACAGTCAGCCCAATGTGAAAACATAAAGTTGTTTGATGCAGGAACCCACTTCTGTTCCTTATGTTAGGATCAGGACACAGAGCCCTGCAGGATTCTTTCCTCTAAGGTAATTGTTTTGCTCGATAATATTTTAATTTCTCCCTTCCCTACTCCAAAGTCTGAAAAGTCCTATTAGCCGCTCTCATAGCTATTGCTCCTTTCTACACATTAAAACTCAGGAATCCCCTCTCCTCCGTGCCCTTTTAGCTGCCACTGTCCGAAACAATCTCCTGGAGGATAAATTCTTCAAGAATAATCAACTTTAAAAAGGCCATGAAGATAAAACTTTGTAAAGAAGGAAGGAAAACCAACAATGGGAAACTGCCCTATCTAGGTTAAATACATATTTTGGTATACATACTATTTACGCAATAGAGCCTAATGGCTTCTTCAAAAGCCATTAAGGTGTATTAAGTAAATACATAATTTGGTACGTGAGCTAATTTTGAAAGCACATTATTCTGTTTACAATACATTCTTTCAGGTCTGAAATTTACTCTTCTGAAGTGCCTGAAGAGTGACTCACAAATGGATCCTTAATCCACAGCAAGGAAATCACCTCCTAAAACCAGACCGGTTGTCTTAAAGTTTACATAGATGGTTGGAAAGAAAAGAGGAAAGAATCCATATGAAATATTAACCAACTGAGTGCTCTCCAGTGTACTGAGTCTATGGGATAAAACATACCACCAGTGATACTCTATCCACCTAATACAGAACATGCCATCTGAAATACCACCACATGTGAGATCCACATGCGAGGGCATGCACTCAGATACAGCAGGAGAAGGGTGAGAGGAATGCTGCCATTCACTGTGAAGTAAAATAAATTAAATGAAAAGAGATCTTTCAGGAAAGATCTATTTTGGATTGCATAGTATGTGAATTCATGTAATAAATGACAACAGTCATTCATTTTTAGGGATTCATCCAAGTTAAGACTGCAGATCCAAATACTCAGACTTTCAAAAAGTTTGGATCTAAGTCTCAATTTTTCAGTTTAGGTCATCTGTAGTGACAGTAAACATGCTACTTGTCTCTTACATAGAAGATTGTGTACCAATGCTGAGATCTCCATGAACCTCCTGAGGTTTTTTTTGAAGGTGAGGCGCAAATAGCCTTTCTTCTTACGGTGTGCATTTTGCAGTAGGAATTCTCATTTCATGACGAGTGTGCACATCATTACAAACGTATGACTTGGCCCAATCCCCAGCTGTGCCCAATGATTTAAATGTCAAACAAAAATAAGAATAATCCACATGCATTTCTGGGGAAGGTTATAGACTTCCTTCCACTGACGGCAGCACACATGGCAGTTGATTGTAGACTGAAGAATGAGTAACTAATCAATCTGTATTTTATGACAGAGGGAAGCAATATTTGTTTTAGAAAGTCATGATGCAGGCTAAGAGGTAAAATTTTAACTTTCTGATCTGTCTGAGCACAGGTTTGGGAGCCAGGAAGTTCTGTGCTCCAAATCCAATTATCCAGAAATATTGACCTGTCCTCTTATACAGATGACTCTAGCTATTTATCCTAAAACTTATCACGGTAATGTCTGATATACAGAAGTACTATTTTTTCCATTCTACAAATGGGGAACTGAAATAGAAAGAGATGAAATAACTTGCATCGAGTCACATAGGAAGTTGTAATCTGGGGACCAGATTACCTCAATTTTGAATCAATACCTTGATTACAGGGCATTCCTCAGAAAGGCCATGCTGGTAACAAAACAGCATGTTAAACCGGATGTGATTAAACTCAATATAAATGATACACACTAATAAAACAGATTTCTTTGTCTGAAAACAGGAGAAATTTAAGACAAGGAATGGGGTGGGAGGCCTAGATTGAAGGAATAATATTCAATGTTAAGAAAATGAAGTCATAAAATCTTTGTCAAGCATTGCTCAACTCTTCAAACCATATGGAGCATGACTGCTGGGCTTCATATAATGCCCCAAATGTTTTTCATTTTCTATTCCACCACTCACGGCAAAGGCACAGTGCTGTAATCCCGTCCTTCCGTTAACTACCAATTGTTTCTTTTGCCAACCTTTTTGCTTTAAAATATCATTTTTTATGAAGGATAATGTTATATAGTGGAAAACTGTAAAAATTTTATGGATAGCCTTGGTGCTGAGAAAATGCATTCTTTCAACAGTTTTATTATATATATATTTTTTTGTCCATTACACATTTACAGGGTTTTCTCCAATGTATATATGTGTGTTTTATAGTTCATTCTAGACAAAAGGCATTATGTTAACAGTCCTATCATTTAGAACTTTAATTCACTATTATGTTTTTACATTTTTGTGGAAAGAATGATATTCTTTTTTTTCCTTCTTGATAGTGCTCACTGTTGTTAATAAGAATAATGGGTGATCCTAAAAAGGGTTAGGTGTGAATAACCACTCCATGGTTCAAATGTATCTCTGAGCCACAAGAACAAGTGTGGAGATCCAGCTCCCAACACATCAGATGCAATGATTTAACTCCAATATAAGGCAGGCTTACATGTTATGTGCCCTCAGTCCAATGTTAACCAGTCTCCCAGTCTCTATGCTTCCCCCATGTCATTTCAAGCATCTATTAACCAACACTAGCTCTTGTGACATTCATTCACAGGTAAATCAAGAAGAAACGTGCTCATATCAAAGGAATGAAATACATTTACTTCAACTTTAAGAGACGCCTATAAACTCTCTTTTGACATTCTTCTTACTAACCAGCCCAGTCCACTCTTTTAAAGATTGACATTTCTTTGCTCTACATCAGGCCTCAAGCCTTTAAATGTCAGCCTGGACTCCAAAGGTCTACTTATAATCTCTGCTGGTTCACAACCACCCCACTGCAACCCCTACCTTTCTTTGAAGCTGTACTCTAAGCATGATTGAGCCGCTGGTGCCACTTCTCTCTCCTGCGTGCTCTGTTGAACAGTCCAGTCCAATGCAACATGAGCCCATGGAGGATTTCACACTGGTAACAGAGCAACCTAACCCAGAGACAGCTAGGTTACTACAGCTAGAGTGAAGCCAGAAGATGAGAAACTGAGACAACAGAGGGTCAAGAATGCCAATCAGAGAGCATGACCTCTTGAAAACCTCCTGTTATCCGAGTTCTTCAGCCAAATGGTTTTGAAACTTTTACAGTGATTAATAGGGTCCAATTTGAGAAGAAAATTAAGAGCAAGTTTCTTTTTATGGTATGGGATTTTGATATGATATGGTCCTTAAGTTTTCAAGCAGCTAATCACATTCACAAGTAATTAAATACTGCAACTTGTCTTCTTTCTTTTCACCATAAATTGATATTTGCAGCAACACAGAACAACTGCTATACTTATATGGATGTGAGTTATTTTTAGCTCCATTGTTCGTTGTCTTTTATACATGCAAGTTAATGGGCTATCCCCGAGTACCTTCTTTCCCCCTCTAGCAGCAAAGGAGTCCATGCAAAATAGTCATGACAGATAAATCCTTTTTTTTTCCTCTTTTTTTTATTTTCATGAACACCTAAAGTAAGCAAAGGACTTTCTGATCACAAAAAAACACAAAACCCTAAAATCAAAGTATGGTAGAAGCCAAAGAGTGCACGAATAAGCATAAGAAGCATACACTCATAATAACTTTGATATATTTTATTTGGGACTAGTTAGCCTGAATTATTAACACAATGGCCTGAAGGAAAAAATCTTCATCAGCCCAGAGTACGAATTCATACATATAACCTTAAAAATCACTCACAGAAATCTGTGAAAACTGTTTTTACTGTCTCACAGCTGAAAATCTTGCAATATTTGACACCAGCAACTCTTCTGCTACCAAACATGAGGGAGGGAGAAGAGGCTTGTCCAGACTCATGGACAATTGTAGTGACTAGTTCCTGTATTTTCCCTACTAGCCAGAATTACCTTTAACCGCTGAAGTTATCTATGTCCTCCAGTAATTTTTCCCACTAGCTACCTCTGCAGCTCTGCTTTTCTATGTTGAGTCACTCCAGCTTTCTGGAGTGTTTCTGTTATTTCAGAAAGGATGAGGGATGTCCTGAATCCAGACAAGGTCTTTATCACAAGGGTATTCTCTTCCATCTTCCTCTTTCACCTTAGTGCTGAAGGCTTTATTAGGATAAGTGCCTCAATAGTGACACACTGGGGCTCTTCACAAGAAGACCTATGTCTTTTCTTCCCCACCTTTGTAGCTTAGCAGTTTGGAACAGAAGGATGTAAAGATAGTATGAAGTGGATGTAAAGTAAACTCAGCATGTTCGACTCCAACCCTCTGGTTCTTCAAGAGAAATCAACAGAGTGTTTCCTCATCTATGGACTGATGATCTTCTGTCCCTTGCAGGAGGGAATCAGGCCCCTGCTTACCTGAGTGCACAGTAACACAATGTCAGACTCCACCAGAGCAAGCACTGGACCTAGAGAAGGCTAATGCAGCAGCTCAGAATATTGTGTGAAATTCCCTTCTCATTTATATATGCCCTCTGTGACAATCATTCTGCTTGGTTTGTACAGGTAGGAACTATGTCTTACGGTGATACATGGGGACCATACTGTCTGATACCCAGTTTCAGAAAGCTTCAACCTGTACTAGAATAATTTGACCATACAAGACTCACAGACGTGGGAGACATCAGTCGGATTTCCTACCTAGAGGCGGCTAGATCATCAAGAAAAATTTCACATAATAATTAAAGTAAATGTAGCAAGATATTTGCAAAGGGAAAACCCTAAATTTCCATTTGCGTAAGAAAAGACTTGCACTACTCAAGCCAGACTCAAGTTACGTGTTCACATCATTGTAGTAACAGGAGTTATAGATTGTGAATACTCATAGCAAACTGTTCTCAAATAACCTACAAGCCAGATCAGAAATTATTTAACTAATAATTTGAAATGACAAACAGAACAAAAAAAAAAAATCCCGAGCAGAGGATTTGCAGACCATTCATAAACAGGAGAAAGAGATTAAATGTCAGATAAATGATTCATTATGGGTTATTCATTCAGCCTATGTGTGAACATGTGACTGGAGAAAACCAGTTATATCCGTTCCCTACTTTTTTGATTTAAATGAGCATGCTCGGTATAGGCTATTGTTTAGTTGGGTTACAGAAGCATTTCATAAGAAGGGCTTCCCCATTTATCACTCAAAAAAAAAAAAATTAGAATTTAAAAAAAAAGTGAGGACAACGACCCTTCTGGAGTCTGAGTGCATATGTTCAAAGTAACTCTGCTGTACAAGCCAACAGAAAATTGGCCCCCAAAATGACTTATAAAGGGATTTTGTAAGACATGAACAGAACAGCATGGGCTCTGGCTAGGCAAAGAATTCAGAGTTGTAATAGAAAACATTTATTTGGCTACAGTTAAACATCCCAACACATGTTAGCATTTGCTGCCAATATGCTTCCTAATTAAGAACAACATAAAATCATAGGAAATCCTGTATCCCTGTCTTCATGCACTTTCCTTGTATCTTCGGTGTCCTGGCTCTGTTTCTCAAGTATAGCCTGCACAAGAGAAAGGTTAATTCAAAAGTAATGTTTTGCCAGCCATTAACTGTGTTGTCATTAACAAGATTAATGTACATTCCACTATGCATCACCAAGTGCATTCCCCCTCCTACCCCCACCCACCCTTTAAACAACTGCTCCTATTAAAACCTAATGAGCACAGCACAATTTAAAGAATAGCACCATTTCTACTGGGCAAAGTGTCGTCTGTAAACCATATAAAGCTGCAGGATTATTATGGATCTAATTGAAGGGCAGCTGAAAAAAAATCTGTTTTCTCTGGGACTATGAAGTCTTGGCCATGTTTATATATTTTATCACAATGAACATATTTCAAGACGAAGGACAGACTAGTATCTGTTTTTCTTCCTAGCCCCCTCTTCCTTCAATCTCCACTCTTTCTTCATCTGAAACCATTCAGAGACTCCTGCTATGCACAGTCCCACACCCAGGTTGCCTCCAACTCATCATCCAGTGATTACTGCACAGATAAACAGTTGACTGGATCCTTCTAAACAATCATGAGATACATTTTTTTATAAGCCGCTCTTAGAGGACCCTAATTCATCAGCATGGATAGAGCCTGGACTTTCTTGCCCAGCCAAACTCACTCTGTTCTTTCCAGCGGAAGCAGCAAATAAATTGCTGGGCAATTATACACAGTGCTCCTCCTTTGTTTTCATATTGAAGTGGCCACCAGTTTGGAGATCAAGAGATCAGCCATGAGATGCTTCCAGTTTTTCATCAAGTTCTTGAGAATTTTCAGAATTATTTATTTTGTTTCCGGAAAATCCATACTCTCTGCCTTGTTCTTTTCCTGCTTCGTCGCTTTACATTTCTGTTCCCCTCACAACTATTTTTTTTAAATCTATTTATTGCCTGTTTTTCTTGGCTCATTCTCACTTTCCATTTTTCATTATTAGTTCTTTATGATCTTCTGTTTCCTTTTTTTCTTTTTTCTTTGTCATGGCTGCTCTCCCAGTTGTTCTCCTCTGGGGCCCTGAGTTTCCCTCAGCTAATGAAACAAGAGCTGCCTACCTCCCTTGCTTTTGCAATCCAGCTGTTTCCTTTTTAAAATATAAACTCATCTTTATTCAGTGAAGTTCCTGTGCAGGGTCTGATCCTTTAAGAGGAGATTGCATTTTGTGACAGCAAGAGGGAGGGAAAAAATAAACTTTGCTGGAGAAAAAGCCCTTTGGGTTGAAATCCAACCAGCTTGCTCTTGAAAGGCAGAGCCTTCTCCTGTAAAATTGGGTCGTTATTTTACTTAGCACCTCTTGGCACCTTGACATTGCAAAAGTCTCCTTGACAGTCTCCCCTCCCTTTTCCTCCTTTAGCTCCTAAAACCTCCCACCTTGAAAGCTTAACGTTTCCTGGCCTCTGTGAAAGTGTAGTCTAACACCACAAACCTGGATTTTATATGATTAGTTAGTGAAAACTTGCCAACTTTAGGTGCAGCCTGCCAAGTCAAGTCAATTTACTGTGATGCTTTGACTGTGCAAGTAGGCCTTAATCCCCCTTTAATCTCCAGTGTACCCTTGACATCATGGAAATTACTTACAAAGCTAATGTCATCAGATGATCCATGTTAGCTATTTCAGTGAATGTTCTTCTGCACAATAGAGCAAGTTTACCTTGTAAGACACAGGCCCCAAAATATTTTCACTTAATGAGCCCAGCAGATATCACCTTACAAATGGGGAATGAAAACTCCTTCTTCTGCACTATAACTCCCCAGGCCTCATGTGACTTAGAATTTACATGCTAGCCAAGCATCAGGTCAGTGTATTTTATTTCATGTCTGATTGATTGGATAAAGAGATTTACATAGTAGCCACAACAGCTATGAGTTATTAGGAAGGCAAGTTTCCCTTTTCAACTCTGCATGGCCCCTCCTGTGCCGAAAATGTATGGCCAACATAAAAATTTCTACAAGAATCATTTTTGATAGCGTGTTCAGCCATCAAAAGCATAAAGTAAATAGAAAAATAATGGCATGTTGTGCATGTGACAACCAAGGTGAAAATTTGCATGTCTAACAGTAAGGAGCTAACTCTGTTGTTATTCATTGATTTAATAATAAGGACTTCCATTTCTATACTACCATTTATCTCAAAATGACCCAAAGTGCTTCATATACACCCCCAAAATTATATGCAATCTACGTAAAAGGATCATTTCACCCATTTCAGGAGCATTGCCAGTGCTGGAAGAGGAACAGGATACACAGCAATCTCCTGGGCAGCCTGCGCTAAGGCTAAGACCAGGGTTTAAGACAGGAAGTGAAAGGAATACCATATCCCCTCGCATCTGTAGAATGAGCTCATGATTTGGAGAGGAGCAAGGTCACTGGGGTCAGCTATCTCCTGTAAAAGAAAGAAAGCCTAGAGGACTTGTTTTAAAGGTCTACGGAGGTGAAGTTTGCTCTTGTGTCAGGAGGATAGTGCTCTGCATAGACAGTTTGTGATTAAGGAGTGACTCATTAGTGCCTTAGAAGGAAGTGGAGCACTTACGAATGCTCCTTCCTGGATCACTTAAGAGGCTTTTAGGAGTGTCTCATCCCAGGACTTTTCTACCTCTTCCTCATTTAGGTTTGACATTGCCCTTTGGAAGCCAATGAGATGTCTAACATTCATTTGCACAGGAACAGGACCAGATACTTCACTTGTGATACAAGAGGAGAGAACAGCACACAGCAGAACATCTATGAGCAGTCAGGCCTTGAGAAAAGACATGTACATCTATCAAAATGAAGATGTAAAAGACTGTACGTGCTCTGTCTCCAAAGCTGCTTCTTCACTTGCAAAGTGCCTAATTGGATGTGCAGTACCAGTATTTACATATGCTCTTGGCCCATTTGAGAAAAAAATGCCAACTTTGCTTCAACATATGTCTCCAGTCAACTAAAACTTTGCTCACTGCGAGAGGAGATCTCTTTTCTTCCCCAGATATGTGGCTTCTGGGACAGAAAGTGGCAGCTTCATGTCAAAGGACCTTATACCATTTGAGGAAGACAGCAAGATACAAATCCAGATTCAAAGTTTACACACTGAATAGGTGTTTCCATCAATAGCACTAATCCATGTCAGTTTGTGAGAGAAAGGGGAAGTAAAAATTAACCTGAGCAACAAAAGTTAAGAGGGAGTTTAATTAGGAAGGTAAAGTGTAGCCATCCTATTTGAGATTTAGCTAAAACATTGAGCTAGCAGCCTCCCAAGCTCTCACAGCAATTTTTAACTAACAGATGCAGTCAAGCTTTCAGTTTTATATTGCCGTCATAACTCATGATACACAATCTTGGGCTGTTTTTCAGAAGGTCCATAGAATGAGGCCAGCTTGCGATTTCATACTGGGGGTCTGCAGTGCTGCTTCACTGCCAGCACCTGTGCCCGACATCTGATCTTAGGGCTGGAGCACATCCTCTCCCCCCTCTTCCCTCTGTGGGACTGGCTATGGCAAGCCAGCGAAGAAGCATTCCAGCAGATTATGAAGTACAACTATCTTGGCCCTCGCAGCTCAGAAGAAACTGGACCTAACAGGAATTTCGCACGCTGTTCTCATGGTTCTAAAGCGAGCTATATGGGTAGGTCTGTAAGGCAGTTTCTGTCCATGTGCTCATCTGTGACCATGAGACACACAGATCCCTAAATGCTATGATTAGGTCAAGGATAATGGCAGGGACAACTGCTGCGTTGAAACATGGGATCAATGAAATGAACACATTCTTAGAAAAGGTGGCAAAGACGTAAATGGGAGTCACTGATGCTTCCAGAGAATGGCTTGGATTACTGAATTCATACGAAGAAGAGTGTACCAAATATGAGGGAGAGAGGCAATGTGAAAACACATCATCTCAAGTACTGCCTTAGGAATATTAAGGCCTCCTAAACAAAGGCCGTTATCTCTGAGCCAGGCATTTGGACAGAGAGAAGTACGGGCCTAACTCTAAGCTTCCGTAGCTCTAATCCTCCTGGGGCAGTGACAGGAACGAAACAGTCTGTTCAGAAATCTCTGAACACTGTCACTCTTTTTATAGATCCCAAAGTGATGGAATGAAGAATGGAAAAGCACTTTGGTGTCAAAAAGTGCACAGGAGAGGTCATGACAGATCAGATCATTGAAAGGAAAAATAGGAAATTCATCTTCTCCTGGACTGTAAAAAGGGGGGAAAAAAGGAAGTTCACTACCCTCTCCCAACTGAAGGATCTGAAAAAGTTTCCCTTTAGTTAGGGCTTCTTCCCAGAAAATTTTATTACATGGTCCCCACAAAATTCATGAGCTGTTTTAAAGGGAATCAGTGGAGGTTTCCCATTAGTTTTGGATGTCAGTGTTCTGAGTCCTGGCTGTCAGGCAGGTGTGCTAAATGCAGTTATGGCCAGTCCCACAAAAGATATTGAGGCACATCACTCCTGTTGAAGTGCCTAAATATCTTTGTGGATATGGTCTTTAATCTTTGAATGAGCTGGAATCCCAGAAGAGAAATCTGAGTCCTTGAGACGAGATCTTCACTTCTGTCTTACCTAAGGTAATTCCAAGGATTACTACTCAGAATATTTGGAGAATGGACTGTCACTGTTTCCAGGCAGAGAGCACTTTGAAATACCCAGTTAACACTAGATGCACACCAGGCTCCAGTACCAAGCTAAAGGATAGGAGTTGCAGTGAAACCCTGTTAACCAAGGTCATTACAGTCAAGTGAACCACTGAATGCAATTTTGTGTTGAGGAACAAGGGGAAGGAGATAAAAAAGGAAACTACATCTCATGAGGGAGGGGAATTTCCTGTTCTCTCAGAGGTAAACTTTGGGCTTCAGTGACGTCTAGCAGAAGTTTCAGAAGCTACGCACACAAGCAATGACGCGCAGTATTTTTTTTAATTTCTTTTCCTCAGTGGCAAGACTTCATGCTTGGTCTTGTTTGCAACCCTGAAACTTTATGTTCTCTTGTGCCCTTTAATGCTAAAGGTACTGATAGGCTTTATAGTAATGTAAACAGAAAGCATTCCACCTGCATCCACCAAAGCATTTAAAGATTCTATTAATCTGATGTCTTAATTGTTTTTGAGATTAGGAAACAGAAAAGCCTTTGTTCCCACAGCCTGGGTGCTCTCCTAGAGAAGTGGCAAAGGTTGTTTGGCTTTTGTACATCGAGGTTGTTGATACTACAGGGAAAGGAGCATGAGTCAGTGCAGATGATTCATAAGGGTCACCGACTAGAACCCAATTTCTTTGAAAGCTCATGACATTTTACAGATCGGGAATAAGAATGCTGTACTGGGTTGTCCCTGCACAGCAGCTCTGTGGCCACAGTGCTGCTGTTCCACCTGTCTATCTGCTGTTGTTAGCCAAAAGTAGAAATTGTTTGGTCACAGTTCGGGGCTGTTAAATTAAGAGCAAAGGACTTTGCCTCTTGGATCTTACACCAAGCAAAGTAGGACATTCAGACTGATTATGGCTCTTCCCTAACGTCAAGGCAGGGTTGGAGTAGGACAAGAATGAGATTACCGGATGGAACAAGAACAGAGAGGGATCAAAAAGAGAGAAAGAAATAGTGTTGGAAGGAAAATTAGTGAACAAGATAGTCCGTAGCCACTGGCTGAGCAGTGTTCCTGCTATTCACCATAAATGTGCTGAAGCAAGCAATAACAAGAAAAGGACTTGGTAAAAGTGTTACCCAACTTGGGCAATGCCCTGCTCAAAGTAGAAGAGAAAATGATAGAGACGCAAACTCCAAAGGGAAGCAATAATATGACCTAAGCATCTGTAAAACATTTCATGGGGAGGTATCTAGCAGCATAGCTTGGATGAACCAGCAATGATTTGGCCTTAGGTCTGAGGTGATAGAGGTGAGTCCTGGGTCAGAGTGAAGTAGACTTTCCAGATATCACCTGGAAAGATCAAATAGGACAAGTAAGATCAGATCTGGCTGCTGTATGGACACCACCAGATTTATAAATGTATCTGCGAGCTCCGGGATGGTCCCTCCTTTTTCCGTGCTTGTCTTTTTCTACAAAACCCAAGGTGAATTATTTCACATACACGATAGTCCAGTCTAACAACATTTTGAGTGTCACTTACCATGTATACATGAGCACCTGCTGGGATTTGTTGCTAGAAATGCCGCTCAACCATTATCCAGCCCCAAGGAGTTTTACAGCAGAGCAGACACTTTATGGAGTGGCATAGATAACTCACCTTGTAGACTTTCTAGTAGCAATAGATTTTTTTTTCTTCATTTGAGACGCCTATGAGCTTATTTACAGAGTCAATTAACAAAAGATAACCTCCCATTGTGCAATCATCAATAAATCAATTGTGTTAATACTATCTTGGAATGTCCTCCACTATTTACTTTAATATTGTTGACTCTTGGCACTTAAGAAAGCCAGCACCCTCAAGTTTCACTTGATTATGGGTAAATGGATTTTGTAGTAGCCATTAATAAATATAAATTGTTTTGGAAAATATTTAAGTTTGTCGAATTTAACCACTTGCTGAGCATTAAAAACTGCCCTTTATTGACTGTGTTTGACAACTAATTCAAGAGAGACAGTCCCACATTGTAAGATTATACTACTACACCTATGCATTTTCTTGGCTTACTATTCTTACAGCTCCTTCCAACTGTGAAGTGTGATTATTGACATAAACATATAAGCTGAGACTGAATTAAACAATCCAGCTCAGTAAAGTGCTTTCTACTATTGAGCAGATCCCTACCCCAAACAGTTTACTTATCCATAGGTGATGTGTTGCTGCATTTACTCACAATGAGTAGCACTTTACTCCATGAGCAGTCCCACCGATTTCAGCTCTACGAGCATGTACGATGCCACATCCATTAATGTTCATCAGCACAGAAGGGTCCGTTAGTCACGCTGAATTGTGCCTGCTTCCACAGCAGAATGATTTATATCTACGGGACTGCTCAGCCTGAGCAAGGACAGTGGAATGTTTCCCTAAATAGACAATACATAGGCATAGGAATGGGGCAGGGTCATGTTAAGGAAATCCGATGCCCTCAGCTCATTCTGCAAGGACCTCCACCCAAAACTTCGGCAAGAACATGCTGCTTTCAGGGAAGAATATAATTAATTCAAAAGAGGCAGCTTAGATTTTGTTGCAGGCTATTTGCAATCTCAGGTAGACAACATAACCTGCTTTTTGGTAGGCATGTATTTCAGGTTTTTCTTTGCACCCTTGATACACTAAGAAAGACTTTTTTTCGTGGTACGACTCCAAGATAGCCTTATGAAATTCTAGTTTTTCAAGGACTAAAATAGAATCAGGACAGTTGTTTAAAAAAAAGACAACTGAACATAGCTAGTGTAATTCTGATGCCATATTACCTTTGAGGTAAGAAATCAATTATTTCACTTATTCTTCTGTTGCTTCAGAAGTCAGTAGCCTTGGCAGTAAATTGAATATTATGCTGCCACAGACAGCATCTTCCTTGTCAAGCGCCTAGCTCCATTCTTCTCTTGATGATGATTGGTGACTTTAAAACTCACATGACTTCTAGATAATAAATGAAAACTGTCATTGTTCGGGGGCTGCTGGGATTCATTTTTTTTCCCTTTCCTCTGCTTTGACCTCATTGTGATGTATTGTGTACTTCAGGGTGTTTGGAAAAGTAAGGGAAATACTAGGCAAGGACTTTTAAAGAAAAAACAGACTTCTAATTAGATCCCTCCAACAGACCCTGCAATGACCCTGTTTAGACAGACATTAATGGATGGGCCCAACTTCCATGACTGTAGTGCTGTCCTGGCTAAAACTGAGCCTAGATGAAGGCTTTTTGCTGGTGCCCAGGCTGCTGCCAATCTCATCTTCATCATTGGCCGCACGTCCCTGAAGTCCCCATCGTATCAGCGCCGTCAGTTGTGTGAATGCACTCAGCAGGGTCAGCTCATTGAACAGGCTGAAAAGCAACGTTATTGAGGGATAGAAAAGTCAGCAGCTCTCAGTCAGGTTAATCTGGCCAGATACCTGGTGTAAATGTGAATTAGATTGCAAGAATATGTAACTAAGGTCAGAACTGCCTTTTATCAGCAGCCTACAACTAGATTGACCATGCACTGACCATGTAACCACTCCTGTAACTACCTGCAAAACTCTGCAACTCAAACATTTGACATTCATCCATTCCTTTTTCAATCAGGAAAAATTTTTGCTTAAGTAGTTTTGTTCTGAGAATACCTTTGGCTCAAACCCCACACTAGACAGTCCCTGAACTTCAGGAAATTGCAATGCTTGTAACTCAGTGTAACTTGAAAACCCAAACTATGTTTCACCATTCATATGCTTTTTGAGTTGCTCATCTGGGATATAAATCAGAATTAGATTTCTGGAAGAAAGAAGATATTTTGTGTTTTCGGAGGCCTGTAGTGGAGCTGGAACTGAACCAGCTGAATATGGGGAGGCATGAGCAGAACATGACAGAGGACTGAGAACTTGCTGACAAGGCGTTTTCTTTGAAGAAAGGGGTGGTGAAAGAAAGGCGTCACAGAACTGGATGAAAAGTACGATGTGAAAACCAAGAAATTCAACAGTTTAGCCATCCTGCAGTTCAGCCCTCGTCATGTGTAGCCGAAAAATGTAATCATATCATGCAACATCTTTGGTTAACTTCTTAAATGAAGGAAACTATGGACACCAAATATGGTCTTTACCTGTTTTGATGGCTGCACATTGACAGCTGTTAGGACATACTGGCTGAGACACAAAGCCTAGAAAAACAAGTTAGAGAAGGGAATAAGCTGATGGATCATACCTTTCATCACAAGTTAAAATGGGTTGGATATGTATTGCTCTTAGTTCCATAATGGTTACATTTGATTCTCTGTATTAATTCATTATAAAACAAAATATTAAAAGAAGATAAAGGAAGAATAACTCCTGTTCAAAAATCAAGGAATATGATGCAGATAAAATGTTAGTTTTAAATCTGAGAACAGAGATTATGAACTATGTGATATAAAACAGCATGTAAATTGTATATAAATAGTCATCATTTAGCATCAGGGAACCCTAAGGCAATAGTTGCTAATTTTCCTCAGTGGGTAAATCAATCCCCAGGTTCCTGGAAGTCTAAGGTAGCATTGCCTGCACATGAGGAAACCACTGCAGCAGTAACATCTCCATTACACCACTAGGAAGTGCTTCTGAACATCTATCTCCTCTGCTGCTGTCCATATGGTATCACACACTCTGTTGACTCTCCACAAATGAATAACAAGATAGGCTAAACATGGAAATTATTCTTGTGCTTTCATATCTATATACACACACACACACATATATATATATGTATATAACAAAATCATGCCCTAACCACTCACCTTGTCAGCATATAGGCATTTAAAATATCTCCCACCTGCAACACACAGAACACATGGCTGAATAACCCACTCTTACACTGAACTAGATGGAGAACTGAACAATACGTTATAAATAAAAATAGTCACAGGAGCTATCAGTTCTTAATCTCTTCCTATTATATCTAGATCTTTAAACAGTGTTTCAGAAGATGATGGGATGTATGAGACAACCCCTGCCCCTTTTACTCACTCACCCAAGTGATCTCCATCCACTTGGGTACAAAATAAGTAGTGCAAGCAGAATCTGTATTTAAATAATTATGGCATAATAGAGGGAGTAAAGGCTAAGAAGGATCTGTTCTGGTCCATTGGGTAAATACTGTGATCTTTATAGTGGAAAATAAATGCCCAGCTATCTATGAAACCAACAGAGCTGTTCCAGTCTATCAAATTATAATTCGTGTTTTTAAAAAACAATTTTAAATGGAGTTGCTCTGATCTATAGAGCACATTATATAGCTTGGAAAGACTCTGAATACATATTTATCTGGAAAATTTAAACAGCTCCCTATAAATACTAAGCATCTTGGGTCGGGGGGGGGAAAGCCCTGATTAAATATGTCATTGCTTTGCACATAAAAGCTGATGAACATAGAACACCACTTCCCACAGGAATATTACATTTGAGCCTTGTCTCTAGTCTCACAACCCAAGACGTGTCAAGTTAGGTCAGTCTTAGATGAGAGACCTCCAAGGAAGACCTAGTTATTGCAAGGAATGGTGCTGACAATTCCAGTTTGTGCACTATCCTCTGAGTCAGCACTGAATTCATTTTCTAGCTTGATGCTGAGGTGTGCTGAGTTGTTCTCTTTCAATGATATCTAAAAGAAAGCCTACCCTCTACAATTGCAGCTCATTAAAGTTTCTGCGGCATGCTTTGCAAGACTGGGGTGCCAAGCCAATGTTCTAAAGAAGTTCCAACAGAAATAATTAAATTCTCTCTCAGGTCTCCCTGCAGTTTCAATTGGATGTGGTACGCTTCCTCTGTTTCTACCCTGGTGTGTAGTGTCACTGTACACCATTAGACAGCTGTTGTGCTTGAACCTTGGGATAGCTCCATATCAGTGGTGGGTGACGCTAATTCGATATAACACTTATCCAACTCACAAGGCTTTTCGCGGCTTAATTAAGGCGCTGGTTGAAAGATTCTCGAGAAAGTGTAGCGTATCATTATTTTTCCCTTTTAGTCTTATATTTACATGTTTATCAAATAAACCGTGGGATTATCTCAATAAAAAGCAGGAACACAGCATGGATTAATGGCTGCAGCACCACTTGTCCACATATCTAGGCTAAGATGGATTAGACCAAGTCCTGCCCCTTGGTCTTTCGAGATAATAACGCATGTCTTAAAGAGTATTTTTTTTGTTTCCACAGTGTTGTAACTTCAGGTCAAAATGTCAGAAGAGCTTGATATTCTTGCTTTTTCTCAGGTTTTGTCATACTGTTATTTAAACATAGGGTTTTGGATTTAATTTGACAATCTTTATGTAGTTGCTGGCATGGTAATTGAGTCTACTTGTCTTTTTCAGGACACCAGAAGATCTAACTAAGTCAGAATGTCTCAGTTACAGTCCAGATTTCTATTTATTGCCTACCTCACCGAGAAAGACAAGGTGAATTATCATTCAGTACAGAAAACCTGAAAGGCATTTATATGCTTGAAGTACTGTATAACCATCCTGTACAGAAGCACAGAGCTTAAGTAAACATGTTACAGCCCAAACAAATCCCTTTGAAACAATACTATTGAGCCCAAATTGTCTATGCAACTGAGGGTAGAAATCTAGAAAGTTTATCTCCCACCCAGGACCAAAGCAAACTCCTTCAGAGGTTATTGATACAATGGCTTATGACAGATTGCTCCTCAGCCTTACAACTTACATTCTGTATGATAAATTCAACATGAAGTGACAGTCACAGCAAGTGTTCAAGGCTGTAACTTTAAAAAAAAAAAAAACCACTAATTTTTACTGAAATTAGAACTCCAATGAATGAGAAAATGTGAACATATACCTACATATATATCAAAGCTGCAATCTCTGTAAATGCCATCAGCATTACTTATGGCTGGGATGATGCTAATATTTGAAAATATTTCAATAGGAAGCCAATTTCAGACCTGCAAATTGTAATCATAAAGACAATATTTCAAGGCTCTTCTTAGGAAAGAATGTTAGTGGACCAAGGAAGAAGAAACCTGCCTGTTCCACTTGTCTCCATAGCAGATTGGATGAGGCCATCCTACACATCAATTTGAGTGGGAAGTGCCCTCAAATTCTTTTTTATCCTGGGCTACTGCTTGTCTTTTTAAATTAGGCACATTTGGTGAGCAAAAATATACACAGAGTTTGTAATCATGGGTAAAAACTAGTGTCACCACTTTCAGCTTTAATCTAATTGTGTCTCCAGTGTAGCCTTTAGCTACTAGTAGAATACATGGAAGAGATACCTTATTTGCACTCAGATTAATACTGAAAATCTGAAGGAAAAATAAATGAAGATTCACCTGCTGTAATTCTTTTTGAAAAGCATTTTATTATGCCTGCATGATGGACTTATATATTTTCCTCTTGTAATGTATTTTAAAGGAAAACCAGAAGCAAAGAATACCAGTGAATATTTTTTTCTTTCACTTTCGCTGTGCCATTTGGCTGAAACAGCCTTGTACAAATGTCTGTGAATTATAAGTGGTATTTAATTTTTGTTTTTCACGTCAAAAAAAAATTTAGGTGGATAATCTTAAGCTATGAAGAGTATTTTTACGTTATTAAAAAATGTTGACATTTACTGGCCAAGAGCCTGGCATGTAGTTGCAAAGGTCATCAATGAGTAAACAGACATTAATGGTTAGCTGGATAGCTGGTACATAAACAGGTCATATTAATAATTAACACAGAGGAAAACTGGCAGTTTACAGCAAGCTTAGGAAAATAGCTAATAGAAATAACTTTGGAAAGGGCACGGACCAATATTTTAAAAGCATCTAAAAATTAAACCTAGAGGACCCTAATTTTAAGGCATTCATTTCTCATTCTTTCTTCTCTCTCTCAACTTATGAACAAATTATTTTTTAATTCATGGAGAGTAAAGTTATTTGAATTGCTGAAAAAAGTATTGCACAGCTGTTCATTCTGCAATTGAGTCTCAGACTGTTGCTGTCTTGTTGACAACTCTGCGGAATATAAAATATTTAAAGAACCGATTTCATCCTTAAATATATCTCATTAAAAAAAAAAAAAAAAGATAGCTCCTCCCTTTGTTCATTAAGGGAAAGATATGAAAAAGTATGAATATTTGGATTTTACATTCCATCAATGCTCACTAGAACTGCCTATTAATTCTAAGGAAAATATACTTTAAATTTCTAACAGTAAAAGTTTTATTAACCCCTTTTTTCTAAAATATAGTCTCAGCATTTCTCTCCTACATCCTAAAATGTGAGATTTTTTTTCTCAATTTCTTTTGGCTTGTTAGCTCAGCAGCAGGTTTCCTGTGCAGCCAGACCAATACCAAAATTACCATGAAGCCAGGCCTCACTCTTAGGTCCACAATTAGTCCTAGTTGACTTGACTGTAAATAGGTCCCTGATAATTCAGGCTAGGAAATAAAGGCAGCCAGAACTGAGACTAATTGTAACTCTCCTGGCATGTTTTCATAATGTAAACTTCAATGGACACAAATCGTTTGGTTTCTTACTTTTAATTATTATTTTAACTAAAAATGGTACAAAGCATATAGAACTGCATATTAGAAGAGAGTGGAATTTCCAATACTTCAACAATGATCATTGTGGTACTCACACTATGGGAAAATGTAGAAAAATATTTCTACGGATAACTATTACACTTATCTAGTGTTTAAAAAAAAAAGCTGCTTTTGAATAATAAGTAAAATAGTGGTATCTAAATATTGAGTAAAATTGTAGAAACATCTAAGGTCATCTAGAAGGTACAGTCAGAGAGCAGAGCAATAAGAGAGAGGACATATTAAGGAAGCCAAGGAAAAGTAGATGGAATATTTCATGGTGTAACAGAAAGGGTTTCTGACCATGGACTTGGAGAACCAGGAGTCTTCTCTCCATCTGCAGTGGACCTGCAGATGTAACAAAATATTCATGCTACGCTGGCAGGAGAAGAGCCTTTCTCCCTGACTTTTACCAAAACGTAATTTATTAAAATTTTATTAATAATATGCAGAAGTCACCATCTCTGTGTGCCAGCATATAGATTTTACAAATGCAGAAGTATTTGTGTGTGCATATAGTTTATAGGCAGTCTCAGGCTTACAATGCAACTCAGCCCAATGACTTGTCTGAGGAACCAAGAATAAACAACATTTCTATCGTCTCATGAACATGTGACCATTCTGTTTTGTGGTTTCTGTTTGTCAAATGAGTTCTACTTCATGACACTGAAGTCTAGTTAGTGATAGTGAGCTATTAATTAATACTTGTTTTATCTACCACTGTAAAAATATTTCTTGTTACAGTAGAATAAGAGGAGACAAGCTGTAGATACATCCTTGCCTTTAATGTTTTTAAGATGCAGACAACTATATAGAACCATAGAATCGTAGGATTGTTTAGATTGGAAAAGACCTTTAAGATCATCGAGTCCAACCTAGCACTGCCGAGTCCAACCGAGCACTGCCAAGCCCACCAATAAACCATATCCCTAAGCACCAAATCTACACATCTTTTAAATACCTCCAGGGATGATGACTCCACCACTTCCCTGGGCAGCCTGTTCCAATGCTTGACAACCCTTTTGGTGATTAAATTATTCTTAATGTCCAATCTAAACCTCCCCTGGCACAACTTGAGGCCGTTTCCTCTTGTTCTATCCCTTGTTACTTGGGAGAAGAGACTGACCCCCACCTCACTACCACCTCCTTTCAGGTTGTTGTAGAGAGCGATCAGGTCTCCCCTCAGTCTCCTCTTCTCCAGGCTAAACAACCTCAGCTCCCTCAGCTGCTCCCCATCGGACTTGTGCTCCAGACCCTTCACCACCTTCGTTGCCCTTCTCTGGGCTCGCTCCAGCACCTCAAGGTCTTTCTTACAGTGAGGGGCCCAAAACCGAACACAGTAGTGGAGGTGTGGCCTCACCAGTGCTGAGTACAGGGGGACGATCATTGCCCTAGTCCTGCTGGCCACCCTATTTCTGATACAGGTCAGGATGCTCTTGGCCTTCTTGGCCACCTGGGCAATCCACTGGCTCGTATTCAGCTGGTTGTTGACCAAAACCCCCAGGTGTTTTTCCACTGGGCAGCTTTCCAGCCACTCTTCCCCAAGTCTGTAGTGTTGCATGGGGTTGTTGTGACCCAAGTGCAGGACCCAGCACTGAGCCTTGTTGAACCTCATACAATTGGCCTTGGTTCATCGATTCAGTCTGTCCAGATCCCTCTGCAGACCCTTCCTTCCCTCAAGCAGATCAACACTCCTGCCCAACTTGATGTCATCTGCAAACTTGCTGAGGGTGCACTCGAGCCCCTCATCCAGATCACTGATAAAGATGTTAAACAAAACTGTCCCCAACACCGAGCCCTGGGGAACACCACTTGTGACCATCCACCAGCTGGATTTAACTCCATTCACCAGTACTCTTTGGGTCCGAACATCCAGCCAGTTCTTTACCCAGCAAAGAGCGTGCCCATCCAAGCCATGAGCAGCCAGTTTCTCGAGGAGAATTCTGTGGGAAACAGTGTCAAAGCTTTTACTAAAATCTAGGTAGGTAACATCCACAGCCTTTCCCTCATCCACTGAGTGGGTTGCCTTGTCACAGAAGGAGATCAGGTCAGTCAAGCAGGACCTACCTTTCATAAACCCATGCTGACTGGGTCTGACCACCTGGTTGTCCTGTATATGCCAAATAAGCCTCATCTTTTGGCATCCTGTTTGGTATGACCTGAGACTCAATCCCACCTAAAGCACTTCATTCCCTCCCTCCACTCACCCCATGAACTCTAGCTCTATCAGAAGACCAACACATGCAAAGCTGGTACTAAAGGCCTCTAATCTAGATTTGAAAATATATATTCAGACAGTAGAAGTCTCTGTGAAGGATGAAGGGCTCTCCATTTGGAGTGGATGTTTGATCAGTTAACTGCTTGTTTCTGTGGCTCAGAAGATTCATGGTCTCAAAAGGTCAATAGTTATTAGTATGTATTGCAACAAAAGTCTGCTTAATGTTTTTACACATAGACCATCTTCTATTTGTCCAGATTTCTTATTCAATACGGCTAAGGTTCTCAAGGCATTTAATGGCTACACTTTAATATACAATCTATTCTTATTATTGGACAGCTGTATTTCTTCACCCTCTTCTTTCTTAACATGTATCTTTTTTCTCATAAATTCACCCTAAAAAAACCTATCTTTAATTAACTATGCCATTCTTTAATCCTTTTAATGCCACTAAAATATATACTGAAGAACTTTACAGTCTGAGTCAAAAGGGTATTTTGGCAAAAGAATATTGCAGCTGTGTTGCCTGAAACATCTTAGAAGGTAGTGTCCACAGGGAGTGGGAGAGCTCGGTAAAATACTGACAGATGTAAATAACAGAGTCACATTTTGGGATGAAAACCAGTTCATGGTTGTGCTCATTAAGAGCAATTTCTATGTCTCTGTGAGGCTCCACGGAAATGGGGAAGTCTGCACCCCAGGCAGCAGATACCGCAGCAGCAGAGAACGGAGACTTGCTTTGCACCGCTAATCCAGTTAATCCCGGTTATTTCAGGGTTCCTTCTGCAGTATTGCAGAGAGTGATGTGGCTGGGAGGAAGGGATGAGCCTGAAAAATGTAGTGGGCAAGGGCAGAGGAAGCAGATCCCCCTGAGTCCTCCTGTTTTTCCAGGGGAGGGTTGCCGAGCCAGGGTGACTCCAGCCATCAGGCCAGAACAGCTAACGCGAAGCGACATTTTCGTCCTCTGAAAATTTTACTGTTCAGCAGAAATAATGAAGCTGTGCATGCTGGACACGATTCTCCTCCTAGGCCCTCATTTGGCAATCCTTCCTCTACTAAACCCACTGAGGAGATCCACAATAAACACTCTCTGGAGGATGGGATAAAGGAGCATGTGCACAGGTTCAGCTCCACCACCCAAGCTCCAGCCTGCTGTCCCTGTCAGCAGGGCAAGAAACTGCAGCATGAACTGGAAACGTCTGGAGAAAAACGTGTTTGGGATTTCAAGGAAGAAAAATCAAACATAAAAAAATTTAAAAACCACCAAGAATATAAACTGAGATATGAAAATGTGAAAGCCATTAAAAAATGCGGTTTAAACTTAAGAATAAATGCAATGGCATAGTCACATTCTTTAAAAGCTTTGCTCTGCTCAGAATGACTTTGTTATTAGTGATTCTTAATGCATGAGATAGTGGTTTGGAATAAATCTTTAAGTAATTCAAAACAAGGACTCTTCAGTAAATAGTTGAAATTAAAGGGGGAGTTAGAGTCATCTGGTTTCCATTAGGATGATAAAATAGTTCACTTGAAACCTTTTACAAGATGCTTTGTTACTGGGAGGTGTCTGTGCATCTCACTCCATCACTAGCCATTTGACACAACATAAAAGGCTTCAAAAGCCATGCTAGGCCTCTTAATCAAAAACTAATTGTAATAGATATTGGGGAGTGTTAACACTGTGACCGCTAGGTTGTATCTTCAGTATATAAGCAGGAGTGAACATTAAACACAACCCTGAGTTGATAGGGCTTATCAGAATTTCAGAGTTAAGTGCTAAGTACTGCAGCCTGGTATCTGTGTGCTATTGCTTTGTACCACTTTTGGAGTTAATTGCACTGTAGGACTTCATCTTCCCAAGAAAATTTATAGCATTGTCAGAGAAACTGGAAGCCCGCTGAAGAAACTGCTGCAGTTTACAGGAGTTCAGTGAAACCACAGGGAAAAAAATTGTGGTTTCTACTTCAGCTTCTAAGATATTTGCGACAGAAAAAGGGTTCCCCTCTCTGCCCCTCCCCAGTTTACCCCGTAATAAAAATGAGCTGTTTCTCCCTCTTGAGGCTTTACTTGCGGCTAATGCTGCGGCAGAAGAATTATGGCACCAGCTCCCCAAAACAATGCTGCCCCTGAAACTGTCACTAAATGGGCATACACGCTTGCTTTACATTCCCATATGCCTTATTATGATTGTTGACATGAATATTCACAGTGCTTATGGAAACATCTCTATTGATTTTACTGATACAGGGTGGGATTGGAGTTACTGATTTTAACTTAATTCATGCATTTTTCCAGATAACAGATAACCTTAATATTTACACATAATTGCACCATAACAAACCCAGGCCAAATCCTCTTCTGTTATATGAACTGTTGAAAATAAGAATTCAATTTTTTCAAGCAAAGAGCTCACAACCAGACTGTCATATAGTGAGGAAATCAGAGACATGGCAATTTACTCCAGCTGAGAACGTAGCCCACAGTGTAAAATTCCTTGTTCAGTGCAGTAAAGTGCATTAAAAAGACTGCTGCTGTTATTTCTCATGAGTTCATTATAACCTGAATGCTACCAAAATCTCCAGACAGCTGTGTTCCTTTTTACTCCAATTTCAAACAATACAATTAAAAAAGCATTCGATGAAATGTAGACACTTCTACCATTTACCCTGGAATGCTGGCACCATCCAAAATCAGCTAGTCTGTAAATACCAGATTAGCATCTGTGTAGCCAAGGTTTTTATTCTAGGAAAGTATATTCAAAAGAAAGTCTCGGCCTTTCTTGGTGAAGAATAAGCTTTATTTGTAAAACCCATCATTATCTCAAATGTTCCGAGAAGCTGGGAGAGCTGCAAATGTTAAAACAAAACATAAGAAAACACTTTTGGACATTTAAGTGGAGGCATATAAGGATGATGTACTTTTCCCCTATTAGTTTACTATATAAATGAGAAGACATTACAGAGTGAAATTTAATTAAAGTAATTGACCAAATTGCATTTTGTAGTAGTTATTGTCGTTAGGAGCCCTGACTCCTCTGTCAAAAGGATTTGCTGAAGATTATTTCTAAGGGGTATTTATTATGAATATTAATCTCTCCAGTAAGTACCATCAATATATTAAAATTCATTTGAAGCACTTTATGGAAGACTGCAAACAGAAATGACTGGTGAAAAACAAGGTGTCTAATCGTGTTATCTTGGTTCACACACGGTTAAACCAGAAGTAGAACAGGGAGAGGAAATGTAATAAAAGGTGTATTGGTTATATTATGATGAAAATGTGCTTAAAGGGTACCTGATTTCCAAAGAAATTCAGGCTGCGCTACCAGAAGTGCTGATGACTCTGCTATTTAAGGTAGGTTTTTATGTAGTCATGCACTGTCTCACTGGAAAAGTGTGATTCTTCAACCTGTGTGTTAATTCCTGTTTGATCTCTTTAGTGATTGTTTGCAGGAAGTATATAATTAAGGAGGGCCACAATTCCTATGGAGAACATGGTTCGCAGGTGCTCCCCAAGCTACATACACTGACAACAGACAACTTGGGTTTGGTATTCAATACCCCAAGGTGTATCCGCCAAGCCCCTCTCTTCAGTGGGGGGAAGGAAACACTTTTTAAGTACAGTGCATGCATGAAGGGCTGTATAGAGTTGCATCACTGCCTCTTCCAGCAGGTCAGATGATGCAGTTTCTTCTCTTCAATGCTGCTTGATCTTCTTGTTGAGAAAAAGAAAAAAGTGGAGGTGAGATGAGAAGGTAGGGATTGGTAATGAAAGAAAAAACACAAACGGAGAAAAACTGGGAATTCTTGACCCACTCTTTTCAATCTTCCATGCTCTGGAGACAGGGTTTGAAGACTGATGACTGTATGCCAGAGGGAGAAAAGGCATTTATGAGATTGCCAGGGTTATAAGTTGCAGGTTGGGTCAGTCTCGATCTTCCTCAGCCTCACCTCATCCTTCCTCTCCTCCATCTCTTTGCTTTAAACGTTTTTTCCTTCCCTTTCAACAACGCCATCTGCAACTTTCATACCACCTGTGTTTAAAATAAACACCTGACAGAAAATAAGCCCTAAGTATACACAAGTTGGCCATCCCACTTTGTGCTGCAGCTTCAGACGTCAGCTTCTCTTGTCCTTTTAATAAAGGCTCAGCTCCCTATCATCTTAGCTTTCTGCCTCTGTTTTGCCAGGAGGCATTCCTTTCCCTTCCTTATGAAATAGGCTGAACATTTTCCCCATGTAAACATCGTTGCACATCTGTTCACGCTGAAGAGCATCAGAGCACCATTTCTCAGAAACCATTCGAGGTACATGTGACCAAATGTACCACAGAGAAACCAGCACGAGGTCAGGAATTTTCTCAAAGTCCGGGCTGGGAAGAGTCGCTTCACCCCATTGCTACAGTTCCTACAATAACTTTTTAATAGGCTTTATCCACCTAATAGCACCAGTTCGCGCAACTGTGGCCTCACAATCCCTCTGCATAGACCAGGGCAGTGGCAGCCACTGGACTACTGACCTGGAAGTGAAAACCCCAAACTCTATTCCTGAGTAGCGTAAAAAAAGAGAAACCATTTCTATTGCTGAATATGGCAAAAATCCATAAGGGAGTCCACTGATTACACTACTGAGATTTGTATGAACTAACTAGGGTAAATAATTAGACTATATTTTAATTAATCTATCAGTGCCTGCTAGCACAATATAGTTGAATTTGTGCCACTATCAGAGCTGAATGAAAGTAAGTTGTCCTCTTTGTGGTAAAATTATAATCATGACCTTTTCAAGAAAAAGAGAAGGCAAGAAAAACCATGCAACTCTTTTTTGTGCTGAAAGAAGCCAAGAGGTGCCTTTAGTTCACCAAGTGCCCATGTGCCTCTTCTCTAGGTAGCAAACCTGAATATGGCAAAAGTGTCTCTGGTGAACAGGGAAATGAGCCACACACACACACATATATATATGTGACACAGATCACAAAATGAGGGCTAAAAATACAGCTCAATTATTCAAAGTATATAATTTTTTTTTCAAGCTTGACCTTGTTATTACATTGAAGCACCCATGTCACTCTAAAGGGATCTTCTTGCACAAACAAGAAAAAAATATCTGCCTATCGCAGCACAGGCTTTCCCCAAAACCTTGCTCGGTGGATAACGTTGCAGTTTTGGGGAACAGAACACCGCCCTCCCCATGGAGTGTTAGCAGTGGTTTTGCAGACCCAAAAATGATCAAGCTACAGGGTGGAGTTTTTTTCCTGCCTCCACTACAAATCAGACTTTCTCCGTCATTGCCTGAAGAGGCAACTCCTCACCACCCTTCCCTTAGGAGTAAGGAACCATAGAATCATAGAATCGTTATGGTTGGAAGAGACCTCAAAGACCATCAAGTCCAACCTTCTACCCAACACCATGCCCATTAAATCACGTCTCAAAGAATGGAGGGGTAATTAATCCTGTGGACTTCTCTGTACAAAAGAGCAAGAGCGGAGCGGTGCCAACCTGCAGCCCTGTGCCCACGGCAAGGCCGGGATCCAGAGCTCTTGTCTGAAAGCAAAGTCTGTTGGAACTCCTGTATCTGGGGCGATCAGCAGGCACCAAGGGTAAGGGGTGTGGAGGGAGGGCTTGCCAGCAGAAAGATGTGATGGTGAACCCTTCGCAGCCACTGCTCTGATGGCGCCTGAGGACTATGGTGGTCCACACCAGGGCTCCAAAGTCATCATGGAGGTGCACCAGAGGGTGAGCCTGAGACAGGGAACTGCTTTCTAGCAGCAAAGAGCCCAACTCTGCAAAGAAAGCCTCGCTGCGCTGGCTTTGCAGGAGGAGAGGCTTTCTGAGCCTACACTTCCCAAGGTGGCAGCTGATCTCCACTCTGTGGCAGCCAGCGTGAAACACGAGGGCTTGATTTTCAGAAGGTGGGAGGCTTAGCACTTGCTGAAAATAAGACCCATTTAAGTTGTCACGACAGCAGTCACCTTGAAAGATTTAGGCCACGCTGTCTGGTTAGCTGGCCGTTCCCCTAGCACTATCGCATTTATCAACCCCCCACAACAATTCCCTCCCCTTCAAAAAGCTGTTTATTTTTTGATGTCCCCATGAAAGTTAAGGTGTCACATTGGCTAATATTATTACTCCTCCAAACTTCTCCCACTTTTGGCCCACACAAGGCAGAGGATAACCCCTTCCCTTTTGCCCCGGTATCACTTATCAAAAGCACAGAGTGAGGGAGGCACCACACAATTCAGCTTTAACATTAATCTTCCCACTGGCTTCTCATTACTTTGCCAATAAGATGATCTTCCTCACACCACATTTCGATATATTTGACATCTGTCATAAAACTCAGGTCACACATATCTGTCTTCTGGTAAAATGAGTCATCCTACAGAGACCCATACTATACTGTTCGGGTCTTGCCAGAAATAATTATTGATATATTGTCAACACATCCAGCCTACTGTATTAATAGGAGTCATAAATTACCAGCCTTTTTTCTTCCCTCTACCTAGCAAGGAAATGAGGGGACATACAGCAAGAAAGCAGGTACATGGCATTCGGGTGATGGATCCAGGCATGGCCATTCACTGCTTTCTAGAAGCTTTGCTCAATTTAATCATATTTAAGAGAGTATCTACTTTCAGAAACCATTCAAAACTAGTAATGACTTTCCCTTTGTTTTAGTACCTTTTGGTACTGTACAGGTTATGATCTCTCCTCAAAACAACCAGCTACTAACTCCCAAAAACCTATAGCTGATAAACAGCAGCTAATTGGGGGAGAGAGGTGACAGAGAGATAGAAGTTGGACTATCCTCATCCTAATGTCATTAACTGCAATGAAGAGAGAAGTTTAACCTGTTCTTGGTACTTGCTGAGCAAGACAGATGCAACTTTCTATTTCATCATGTGTGTGCAGTGCTCTCCGGTTGATTTCATTAACAACTTAGGTATACTTTAGGGGTTTTTTTTCTGCTTTTTTCCTTTTAAAGTGTAAGTTTCCATAGCTGAAGATGAAAGAGCAGAGATTACAGCCGTAGCTAGAGGAGATGAATAGCCTTTCCCACAAGCAGTATGCTCCTGCAGAACAGTCACTTGGTTTAAGCACAGTCACAGCTCCTTCCCAGGGTTGCTAATGTGGGTTCAGTTACTTGCAGCTTAGAGTATCACAGGTTTCCCTTGCTCCGCATTTTGGTATCAGGCACAAAGTTGAGGTGGTTAAAGTGTCTTCTTGCAGACCCAGAGAAGGGAGCACAAGCTTTGCTTTAGAGCCATGACTGATCTGTAAGTGGTACCTGGGAAGTCAGTGATAGACATCACATGATGTTCTGCTCCATTGGCTACAGAAAAAGGCCATTAGGCTTGTGTGATTAAGGTATGCCGATCTACAGCCAGGCAGGCTTTGACCTTGACCTTTAGCAGGTGAGTACCATGGTTTGCAGCACTCTACCTTTGCTCTGTGAAGTAGGGACTATGACTGCGTTTTTAGAGACCAGGGAGAATGGGGACCACCTTGGGGAGGGTATTTGTTTTGTACCAGCAAGCCTCTGAAGGCTGCTATGCTAGAGAACATGAAGTACCCCCTGCAAGAAGGTTTTAGCACAGGGTTTTGCTGAGGACAGGGACAGGGGAGGGCAAACTCACCAAGTGTCACCTGCACATAGTGGACATGTTGTGGGACAATATTCCTTCTTGCACAAATCCAGCATAAATCCTGATCCCCAGCCTCAGAGCCAAAACCTCACATCTTTTTGTGCAACCTGCTTTTGGGTTTTGTATGACCCTAACTGGGACAATACCAAGAGTGAATTACCCAGGCAAAGAGGGTTTGCACATCATGGTAATGTTCCACAGGCCCGGCAGCAGCAAAAATGTCACCTCAGTATTTTACGTTTTTAGCCATTCCATATATACAGGAGCATTGAGAGCACCTCAGACTAATTAATAAGCTGCTCTGTATCTTTGTGCATTACCTTTCTTTTCCCCCTTTGATTCACACACAAATTATTTTTAGAAAAGAGGAAAAAGTTTAATTTTTTTTAAAAAAAATCAATGAACTGAGGTCTGGCACTGCTCCTCTGCTCTGTTCATTGCCTCAGCGGTGTATTAGGCTTGTGGGAAGGTGGAGGAGGGAGCAAACGTGGAGGATGCCTTCACTCCTGTCACCTCCCTCACCCCAAAACCTCTCAGGTCCTCAACAAGCTCCAACTCCCTTCCTTCCTCCCCCTCAAAAAGCCCTGATGGTTATATTCAGAAAATCCTGGTGTGTATCTCTGACCTGTACTCTGTCCACTTTCCATCACTTTTGTAAGGGAAAGATATTGTTGCAAGGCAGTTTGTTTTTATGGGGTACCTATGGCTGGCATATACCTGCATTAACTGACTTGGTGGCACTTCTAACCTTATGTTGTAGTCACCATGTGATGGCACAGGCACATCAGATACTCAGTTCAGATGTTGAGTTCTTGGGCAATTCTGGGCCAAGAAAAGTGACCTGAAGAGACCATTTTAAATCCTGCTAATTACAGTATCCCTGAATTTGCTCTAGTTTTTTTCCAGGTTGAATTTAGCAAAGATAGGAGTGCAGAAAGCCACTCATGCTTTTCTGCTTGGGCACCGAGCTCTGACAAACCGGAGGATGTCGTCTTTCATTATTAACTTTGGCAGCATTTAAATTAAGTAATATCTTGACAGGGGAAAGGAAGGGAATGAGGGGCCCTGGGAATATTTTTTTCTCCTGTTTAATCGTACTGCATTTGATGTGTTCCAAAAAACACTAGAAAATCTGCTCTTCAGAGACCAAAAAAAAAAAGTTTATAAAACCCCACTAGTTGAGGTAGTTTGGCAGCACATAGAAGGACAGAGCATTATCATTTGTCCAGGGAAATCCACCCCCCTGCTTCTCCCAACCCTCTTTCAGCTGGTGCATGCAAGATGTTCCTGCTCACTTCATCCTCAAACATTTAAACACTTTTGAGGACCACACACCTACAGTGTGTTATTTGCAGGGCTTTCTAAGCTGAAATCCAGTGTGCGTGTGTGCCTATCTGTGGGTGGGAATGGCTGGATAATGTTACCATGATAGCTGATGATAATATTTCTACCAATTGTTAAGCTTCCTAAGTCTCCACTTTGTGAATGCTTCAGCGTATCGTTTTCTGAAAAATGCAGCCTTCCTTGCCTAGGGAAGGGTACGAGTCAATAATGTGTTCATGCAAGATTATCTAGGAGCCTCTGATTTACTCCAGAGAAAAAAGTCTCCCTTACACAAATGCACCTTTCTAAACACTTCAGGGGTCACATGGTTCACTGCAGGATTGTGTCAGTACAGCCATAAAATAAGGCAGCAGTTCAAGCGGTCTTGGATGAGCAGCGTAGCAGGTACTGCAGAAACACAGATGTGGTGTAGTCTGAGCCGTTTAAAAGCGGCTGTTTGCTTGCGAGTACTCTGCTTTTAGTCCAAACAGACATTAGGAAAATGTGTGAGGGATGAAGGAGTGTGTGTCTTCAGTGTTTCAGGAAAAAAAGTGTGGGAGGAGAGATAATTTTGATGAGTCAAATTCCTAATTCCCTTCAGACCTGTAAAGTCAGTAGGAGTTGCTTCACTTTCATTTTAACATGCAAAGATGGGTGAACTTAGAACAAAGGAAGGTGGAAAAAAATAAGTGAGCTTTTTTATAAAGTGAGTTTAAGGAAGACCAAAAGAAACAGCAGTGTTCTTGGTGTAAGGACAAAAGCAAAAGAAAACTATTATTCTGCATAACGTACTATTTATCTCAGAATACTTATTCAGGCCTTGGCTTCTGAGAAGTCCTCTGCTCATCTTTTTTCCATTTCGTCTGCCATGGTGACTCCTATGGGCTACAGCATGCCTCAAACAAGGCATAATATCCTCCAGGACTTTCTTAAAAATACTGTTTAAGACTAACTTACGGCCCAATTTTTCTGACTTTATCATGCCTTTGCTTCATATTTTCCATCAGTTCCTCCTCTTCATCCAGAGCATCAAGGCTCAAAAGTCTTGACTTAATCTGAGACATTTACAGGTTAGACCCCCCCATAACCATTCCTTCCTTTCAGTTGTTTTTGTCCCAAATAAATTAAACCTGACTGTCCACTTCTCCCTCAAGCAGTAACATCTCAAAACTTCTCAAACTCCATAAATTAACCATAGTTTCACCTCTCATAACACTCCATAGCACTCTTATTCTGCAGCACATAGAAAATCTCCATCTTAGACTTCTTGCTTGTGACCTGCTCATTACATTTACAAAATTCTACACATGGTAACATTCACTAAAGCGTTCTTTTAATCCTACCAGTTTTCCATGTCTTTCTTATACAATGCCTTCTGCCTTCTTACCCATGAAGGTCTGCTCCAAAATCCAGTAAGTTACAGGATAGGGGGAGAAATACTGATTTCCAAGGCTTTATGGATCAAGATCTTATCCCACCAGTTTTGGGGGGACAGGGATTTGTTTACTACCATTCCCAATTCACCTCAAATTTAGTCCCCAGCTTTTCCTCCCTATAGTTATGATACTCAGTAGTTTCGCACCTCATGCTCTACATGAATGATCTGGGTAGTCCCACGGCAGAGAACTTCCTTCAAGAGATCTGTGAGAGGTAATTTAGAAACGTAAACTTATTGTCAGGATGTTTAAATTTGCCACAGAAGAGAAAATTCCTATGGATTCACAATTCAAAATGAGTTGAAAAATCACAGTTGTAGATATTTGTAGATTCCCTGATACTAAAATGTTCAGAACCATCTGGATTCCACTGTAAAATAAACAGTAAAAATTACACTGTTCCCAACATCATGTTAGGCTTCCTTACTCTTATCCTGAGAGCTCCCCAGCTTGAAGGAGCACTCTTTCTTCTGGAGAGCACTGAAGAAATAGTTTATAGAAAAAGTCAGTCTATGCACAAGAGGGGAAAAAAAACAGCGCTAAGGAAAAGCTAGGCAATAGCAATGAATTATGTATTTCATTCGGAAAGCAGAGATCTCTAGCTTTGTTTATTTTTTGTGTGAATGAGTTCCCTGGTCTGGGTTCCTATTTTTTTTAAAGTCCCATCCCCCATCACGGCAAGCCTCCTGCCCCAGCTGACAGTCTCATTGTCCCCATGGCTGTCGTGGGAAGCCATGATAGATGGCTATACCACGACCCTTTTAGAAGGTGCGTGTCCATATTATGCTCAGAGACCTTTTTTGATCAATAGTCAATTCAAACCTTTTCACTTGTGTATACACACAAATATATTTATGTTTATAATATAGGTATGTATAAATAAGTGGCTGGAGAGTTGTTAAGATGAGCAAAACTACTTTGATAGGTTTCAGGGTTTTGGAATCCAAAGCAGTGGTATGTCATGCGTAAATGTGGTCATTTGCAGTGTGTGCAGTATTTTTTTAATATTTTAGTCAAAGGAAGAACAGCCAGAATATTTTCATTGTGGGGAGCACAGAGACTTGAAATAACTAGGTTTTGATACTAGCCATATTGCACTTCACTTTTCCTCAGCACAGAATGCCAGCTTGTTTCTTCAAATTAAGACAATATGTTTATAGTGATGAACCTTATTGGCCATCTATCTTCCTTTTGTAATCTGGCTCTCATCAAGCTGAAATGAAGCCATTTCTTCTGACTGTGGCTGATTAAACACAGAGTAAACCTAGATCTCTGAGGAGGCTCTAATGATTCTCCACAGGCCTAGTGTCAGCCCGGCACCTGCAGCATTCAGCTTCCCCATTTCCATCATAAAATGAAGCATCTGTTACAGAGAAGTGTTATCTTTTTATCATTGATGGTATCTTTCTGTTTGAATTCACCTACTCTGTTTGGTATAAATTACAGCCATTTCATATGTAATGAATGCTCACACAGGATGCACTCTAGTTATTGGGGGTTAAAAGGGCACAAAATCCTTTTACTAAACCTTTATTTAACTTGGTGAAAGTTAAGACTACATGGCTTGTGTAAAACCTTCTTTCTTACAACAAACAGGAGGAAACAGTTATCACAGCTTAATGCTGAAGCATTTTTATATTGCTTATCTAAATATTGGCCTTTGAGTTTTTTGGAAGCAATTTCTGGAGAAACATTATTAGTTGCAGGGAAGAGAAACAGAGAAACCTGTTCGTGCCAAAGACATTTCTGTCTTAGTAACTTGATTAACTACAAGCCTGAAATGTAAAAGTAGACAAGATTTGTTTGCTAGGAAGGGTAGTTGCCAGCTTAGAACCTGCTGTAAATCCCACAGAAGTCAATTGGCACATTTTCAATGATTTCAACAGCGTTTGTTTGTATCAGGCCAAAGATCAGCTAGCTGTTTACATTTTGTGTGGTCCACATGCTCCTCTATGTTTTACCTTCTTCAGTTTCCATTTGAGCTGAAATAGGCAACTTCATCTTAGAAACAATTTATTTTCAGCTGATAGGGATTTGAGGTACAACTTTGCCAAGGATTTTATTGTCTTCCGCTTACAACATGGATAGTCTGGACAACTTCACATCTCAAAGAATAAAAGAAAAACTTCGAAGGACACTAACTCAGAAGTAAAACTTTGGTCATTGCTCCTTGAAGTTGTAGTGTAACTGATGGGAACAAAACAGTTGTAGAACAGCTAAGTAATTCCACCTAGTAACATGTAGCTACAAGATATAGAGGCGGGGGCAACAACTGCACAACAGCCTTCCTGGTCACATGAATCTGATAGACATGGTTGCAACGTAACAACCACTTCAATAACATCTAAAGATTGCAAATAAGAGCTGGCTTTCTGTGTTCAATGTTGTAAATACAAAGTCTTCAGTGAGCTAAATAACAGCAAAGAGATACTCTAAAGTAGCTTGCTCAGGTCTTGGTATGAGACTATTTGAAGGAAACCAAAGATCAGCACTGCCTACTTCTTGGCAAATTGTTGGGGTGTTGAATCATTGAGGAGTTAGATTAAACTGGGACAGAAGAGACAGAGTCCAAACCATTTCATTCCACTCATCGTCCTATGTCATGCTCTGAACAGGACGTGCCACCACTGAAGTCACTATGATCCACAGCCCAGCATAGTTCAGTAGTCTCCCCAGGTTTCACATTTCTTCTGTATGATGAGTATTGATATGTTCTCCATCTCACCAGGATAGCCTGAGATTTCTTTTCCTCATTTTTGTTAACAGATATAGAAGATGCAATGGACATAAAGTCAATGTTCTGTTGAATTACAGATATTGAAGGATCGCAAAGGAAATTGTAATCACAAAAAAAAACTTATAACCACAGCCTTTTTGGTGGATCACTTGCTTAGTTGTTTTTCATAGCACATTACAGATTAAATAATTCTACAGCATAAAAGTAACTTAAAATCATGTACTTTATTGTCAGGTTTAAACTTTTAAGTACGTGTTATCTATGGGGAGCCAGGGGTTGCCTAATGGACCCATTGGGAGGAAAAAAAAAAAAATCCTTGTGAAAATAAGGAAGAGTGAACAATTTTGTATCAACATGAATTTTCATGACTATTTTGCAAGCCCGCGTGATGTGGCCACTTTCTGTTGTTCCATTTTGTAGCAAGCAAAATCATACCGTCCTGCCACAAGAGCACACTTGTTATTCAAAATAATTAGGACATGAGTCATCTTAGTATTAAAGTTGGCATTAGTGATATATGGGACTGATGACTGATGAGTCCAATGAACATTTGACTCATGTAGACTTAAAATATGCAGCTGAAAAGCTCAGTTAATTCAAAAGAGACACAGCACAGCAGCGATAGCATCTTGTAAAAGCAAGATCCAAGACAAGTAGAAATGCAGTAACACTAGTGATGAAAACAGCTGAAATCTTTGGATTTCTCAGAGCAGCTGAAAAATGGAAGAACTTTTTCATCAAAAAATTCAAAACTCGAGTGTTTTCCCCTTGACAAGGTACAAAATGTAATAATTTTTTTCTACTGTTTACATGATATTTTTGTAAGTGATGGAATTGGTTTTGTTCCCTGTCCATTTCCCTTCATTTCTCCTTTTTGTTACTTTAGCTGAATAAGTGAATGATATCCAAAATTTCAGTTTGGTTTGGAAAAGTTATAACAGCAGAAAGAAAAATGAAACTAGCTCAACCACTTTAGAGAGTTTCAATTTTCCTTTGTTCCCTTCTGTAACTTCTCCAGAATTAAATATTTGGAAAAGTTAGTCTGAGAACAGGAAAAATAGGGAGAAGGATGAGGAGTGCAAAAGGAGGAAAAAAAGATTATGGAAAAAATCCAAACCACTACTCATTCTCTTAGAGGAAAAGAAAAAAAAAAAATGAGGAAATAGGTGTTTAATATTTATTTCAAACAAAAGATAGAAATAGGAAAATCTGAAAATAAGCTTTTGCTTTATTCTCTTCTCATGAATACCAACCATTTCCCTGTCAGCAGCTGTCTAATTGACTAATACAGTTAACATGTGGCAACTATTTTCTACTCTATTTAGCTAAGTCTGCTGCTGTGTTTCAGACATAAGGAAGGCTTCCAATGTCCGATAGCTGTCTGTTTTTTGCAGCTTTACAATGGGACCTAAACAAAAGCCATTGCACGTAGTAGCCTTTGACTTAGTTTAAAAAGTAGCAATATTTCCATCTTAAAGTATTTTAGGACAATACCAAGGTATAAACCCATGTCAGATACAATTCATTTTGAATGCCAGCTTCTGTAAGGACTTCCACTTGGTATCCCAGTCAAAAAGGTGCCCCAAAACCAGCCATCTTCAAACCTGCTTCATAGAGTGGTAAAACTAATAAGAGTTTGTATTTCAGCAGCTGGACACCCTGAGGGCAAACAGAAAGCAATCAGAGCCAGAAACTCCAGCTAGTGTTTTCCTCCTCCATGGGACAGCTTTGGGTGATGTGAGGATGTTCCCCACCTTTGTGTTAAATCCAAATGTTGGCTGTCATTTGAGTTAACAGGCTATAAAGCAGTGGAAAACGTCACAAGTTGCATATTAACTGGTGAGTGTAAAATTTAAAGGACCTTGTTTCTATCTGATACCTCAAATAGAAACCTAATTTGCAAAGGATCAAAAATAAACATTCAAAAATTGCAAGCAAGAGTACATGATTATATGCTCAACAGTTCCAAACACTAAAGCATCTAATCACAAGCTTAATGTTAAAGGTTCCAAAACCTCTGGAACCAGTCTTAGGTTTATAATTAGGCATATAGTGCAGTGCTCCCTTAGAAAAAAAATCTGACCATTTCACTCCTTTTATTTTTTAAAGAGCTGTGCTTTTTAGGTTTAAAATCTAATAGTGACACAATCATATTTGTGATCAAGTATCTTCTTGCTGTAAGATTTTTTTCTTCACTGATTCAAATGCTGTGAAATATATATAGCCCATATATAATGGTATCTGTAGAGAGTCCATTAATGGACTGAGGCCATTCAATGCTTTTTTCCAAGCCTTCAAATCATTCTGTGGTTATCCTGGGGAAGAAAAAAAACAAAAAAAAAAAACAAAAAAAAAACAACACAGCTAGAATGAAATATCAGAGGTGGGTACCAACTTACATGTCTGTAAAGAACAATATGTGAAAAATGTTGTGATCACCACAGATGAAAAAACTTTGAGATTAAATTGGTCTTTCACAGTAATATCAGTTCGCTGCGTCGACAACAATGTATCTGGACAATACGCTAGTGTCATTGACTTTCACCATTTTAAAGGCCTTTAATACTGATTACTGCACAGTGAACAAAAGCTTTTCTTGTGAGAAGTCTGAAAAGGTTGATTATATGTACATTACAGCTGAAAATGGATCAGACAAGTAGTAAGTTATGAAAGTATGAACACAAGAGAATAAAACCATTCACTGGGCTTGAATTACTTTAGTTTATCTTCTTAGGCTGAATTGTGGCTGTGGTCTTTTGCAACTCAAATAAAAAGCATAGATCAAGATGAGATAAAGATAACTGAGTATTGCCAGCGTTAGGCAATAAAATCAGTAGCTGGAATGGAAGAAAACTTTGATAACCACACAGAAAAATTTTTAACAGTTACAGTAATACAGGCAAAAGTCCTCTGTAGCTACTACAGTCAAGTAAAGTAGGCACTAAGACAATAAAAAATACAAGCATCTGCTCTTGCATTTCTTCATAAAAGATGTTTGGAATTGAAATTATTCTGGCCAGCTGAAGAGACCGCCTCTGATGTTTTAGTTAAATATGGTTTGAAAGCTTCTGAGAGATGAAAGCAAGTAACAACTTTTATATTAGGGTCCACACAGGAGCGTAAACTTCATTCAAAACTCAAAGTTCTGCTTTACACTGAGGGGAAAAAAATCTCCTTTAAAAAAACAGTTTGTTTCTCAAAAGAATTTTCCAAGGTGCTTTAGAATCATGTTTCTTTCCATATCTTGCAAAGAAAATTAAATTTGAATTACTTTATGCTTGTTTTAGCATAAAAAGGCAACACAGCCATCACTGGGAAGAGGTGACATCAGAATTTGTGTTGGTAGCAAAAGCTCACACCAAAGCAGGAACACAGCCGGGTCTGCAAGGCTGAATAGAGTTTGCAGATTGAGCAATCAGGAAAAAGAATCTGATCATTTTCTTTAAAAACTGCATTTTTGCTCTAAAAGTCACAATAAAAAAAAAAAAAAACAAAACATGGAAGCCCCAGTGTTATTCCCGTGAAACAAAGCTCACACTTTTTAGAAGAAAATATCCTAAATTAAATTTTAGCCACTACATTAAAGGGTCATTTCCAAAAGATGAAAGTATGTTCTGTGGCAATGTAAGAGGATAATAGAGGGCAAAAAAGAATTACAACACACTAGTATTACTGGAAAAAAGAGTGTGAGTTGTGATATCCATGAAATGTAAAATTTTCCGCTATTCACGAGGCTCTGCATTCTTAATATCTGTAAAGAATGGTCATCTCAGTTGCTAAAATATAACCCAAACGCTCAAGTCACAGGGCTGAAATACTCTCCAGTAGCCACTACATCCAGCTGATACCGCCATTTAGCACTTCTCCTGTAACGTCGATGATGTAACCTTAGTCCCCAAAAGTCAGAGAGCGAGTTACACCATTGACCTCAGTCTGATCTGGCTCTAGGACAAGCAACCATGCAGTCCCTTGGGACTATGAGCCATGGAGAAACTCCAGGGCTCTGGAAGATGGAAATAGCCCCAGACACCTCAGCTGGAGGAGAAAGTCAGAGCTGTAACCTCTCCCTGGGGCTGTCAGGAGCCTGAAGCAGTGGGGCCTGGTTTTCACTCAGTTTGTCCCAGCTTAGGCACACAAAAATGGAGAAATGCCAAATTGGTGCCCACCTGGTGAACCACTGAAAGGTCCTAGATGCTGCCTCATATACAAACAGCTCATGTTAGCCACTGGCTTTTTGGTGCTTATGTATGCTAAATGCACCCTACCCTACTGAGAAATCCATGTGTTTACACACATTGCTTAGACACCAGACAAACTTGTATTAAATACTGTGGGATATGTGAGAACCCTCATGCTTTTTCACTAGATGTCACACGCTCCTACATGCACATATATACATACACATGCACATACACTTGCTTGCAACAGCTATCTTCTCAGCTACAGACAAAAACTTGCTAATTGATGTTTGTTAAAATTGATATTTTTGCCAGTCAGAATTAGTCACACATGAAGCATCCTGAGCTTTGAGTAGGCTGTTTTGAAGTTTTATCTGACAATTAATGGAAGAATTATTATCAATTTCGATCACTTTTTCTTTCAGATAACAGTGGTGTTATATCAGTTTTTGTATCCCTGTATATAAAGCAAAATTTCATTCTGATTTCAAACGCAGACTGATTTATTTCACAATGTTTTTACTGCATCCTAGGCTATCTTGGATACAATGCTCTCACCCCACATAGCACAGAAGCCATGCAAACAGGTGAACCCACAAAAGGAAAGGACGCTGCACATGCCAGATATTTTATGAAATGTAATACCAGTTGCCCAGCTTTGCTTTCACCTGCTTCAGACATTTTCAACTGCAAAAGGCTATAAGAGTACTGCTTCTAGGGACAAAAGAAGGTTCTACTTCTTTGGGTTTTTTAATCATAGTTCAGTAATGCTGATTTCTCTAAAGTATAGTCTATTGCCCTTATGCAAATCTGGAATAACAGCACTGATGTTAATGCAATTAAATCTGGAGTCATTCAGGAGCAGCTGAGACCCAAATTCCCCAATCAGTAACGTTTTGTTCCAGATTGCAAAACTTCTTGTTAGAACACAAACACTCTTTTTACAAGAAGAGCTTAAATGAGTTGTCAGTGACATCTTCACAGAGAGAGATGGAGAATTTATTTGTACTTTACAAAGAATCTCTTCCTCTCTTTAAAAGCAACAGTTGTTTTAATTTAAACTAATATTAAAAGTTTCTTGCCCTGTGGCTGGTGTCAGCTAAACAACTGTACAGCATCTCTTTATTGATGTAGGAGTGCAATGGCATAAAGACCATGCACTCAAGTAAGGCATATCCTCGTATTGCTTCCCTCAGATTGCTAGAATTAATCCAGATTTACATGCCATTCATCTATAAGGGATGGCTAGTGCCCAAATCTTTCCTCATAACCATGGAGTCAATCTAAATTGCAGGGAAGACAAGCAGGTCTATATATTTTAATGGAAAAGCATGGATTGGTAAATCAAAATCTCCCTTTTTCCAAACAGTCACAGATTCAGAAACTGAATTGAGTGACAATACATCCCAGAAACTGCATCGTCACCAATACAGTGGTATGAATGAGGAATACTTTGGTGGCTCTTCTAAGCAGTTCTTTTTCCCTAAAAAAAAAATAAATAAAAGGAACAAACCAAAAAAAAAACCACACACATAGCAGCCAATCTTCCTCTTGTGCCACACTGACATTAGTAAACACAGAAATACAGAATTCTCTTTAAAGCATTTTGGCCACATGCAGTGGAGCTTTAATAGGATCAGTCCTTTCCTGACAGGTCACAGTATGCAGACTAAGTTTAGTTACACTTTATGATTTCAAAGGCTTCTTCCCAAAAGATACTCCTCTTTTTTTTTTTTTTTTAAGGAGTGCAATGATCAAAGTGCTTTTAAAAATGCTATTCATGACTACTTTGTGTTAAAAAAATGAAACCTAAAGTCATTCCAAACAGCATTTCATTTTAATTTCAGTGATGCGTAAATTTTGCACGACTGTTCAACTTCCACCATTCAGCCACTATAAGTAATAAACAATTGGCTAAAATGTTTACCATTAGCTATTAAACTGAAGCTTAAGATGTGAATAGTTCTATCAGCATGAAATGATATCACATGCATGCCAAAAGCTGAAGAGCTGCTCAAGAACTTTAGACCAGCAGAAGGGTGCTGGGTACCATGCAGAATTAAGCCAACAGGATACAAGTGAAACAGAGCTGGCTTCTTCGGTTTAATTGCTATCATTTTATTCAAGCTTTAAGTTGTATGGAACAAAGTTTTAAAAACTGGTGAGTTTAGTTACTGTAAATGAAAGGGAGAAAGAAGAATATTTCCACAACTTTCACAGACTCTCTCAAGTGTGTAACACTCAATACAGCCATATGCAAGACTCTGCATGGATGACAAGCACTTTAGTCTCCACACCAAGTTTATATTTTTATGGTATTATCTAAAATACCCACTCAATGCAAACTGTGTATTTACCTTGGGAGGAAAAGTCAAGCTGTTTCTGCCAGGATTTAAACATATTGTTCCTGGGGAGCGTATGTTTTCCACACTTTATGCTCAGGCTACCAAACATCCTACACCAGCACTCGTTACATGGTCCAGTGAGAGTTAAGAGCAATCTACCTCCCTCCCAAAAAAAACAGATTTTTGGTCATTTCACTAGTTTTTCTGAAATATAGGGCTTCTCCAGGGAGCCAACTTCAGTTTGTAAGTAGGTAGTATATAGTGACATAATATTCTGGGTATAGTGACTGCAAAGGTACACTCATCACGTATGAAAGGTTGTTACCAGAAAGCATCATCAATCCTTTCCTATCCGTGGAAAAACGAAGGGAAAAACCATGTTAACTGTTACAGCAGAGAGGGGAGAGCCCCTTGTGTTTGTACTGTTGATTCTCTCCAGTTTGGAGGCTGAGAAGTTAATGTATTCAACTCCTCTTTGATGCCAGTTTTCCCTCATCTTATTCATACAACTTAACTCTGGCTGCCTCCTCCTCATCCCTCCAGCTTTGCCTTATGCTTCTCAAAAGGCATTTCTCTCCACAGCACATCAGAAACTAAAAATCTAAGTTGCTATCTTACTTCCAAACCAAGCTGTTGTCAGCATTAAACCTACACAATGCATTACAATATAATCCATTTACAGGGTGTCTTATCATGCAAATAACTCAAGGTGCCTCACAATAAAATAAAAAGGACAAGAGGAATAAACCTCAGCCATTGGAATACACAAAAAAGAAACCTTGAAATTTACTTTTAAACACACTAATGGCTCTTTTCTCCCAGTTAGGCATGAAGAGGGACAAGGCAGAGGATTTGACCAAGGAATTCCTATTAGCATTTGATGGAACTTAAATGTGCAAATCCACCCCAAGATCACTGGGAGACTAGACTCCTTAAAAAGAGAAGCTTCCTTGATATCTTGAAGAGAGAAGATTCATAAGGGCACAAGCATAAGAGAAAAGCTTGGTCACCAGAACATCGTCTTGTTGGCTTAGATCTAAAGAACTGTAGGGCCTGAATGGTCTGGCTTAGTGGCAGGAGCTGTAAAAGTTCCCTGCAACACAGAAGCCAAAATACTGTTTAAAAGTAAGAATGGCTTTGGCCAGGGCTTACTTCTGACTCATTTCCACAAAGGGTCCTGGTTTAAATTAATGTTCCATTATTAGTGTAGAAAGAGCAAGTAAAAGGCACTTTTCCACTTCCTACTAAATTTGTTTTCATTTTCGTAGTTCTTCCTTAGACTGTTATAAACTGCTCTTTGGAAGAGATGGATCAGTAGTTTCCTCCCTCTCCTTCGCTCAGCTGGGTTAGAGCACGAAGCAGTCGGAGGCGCTGAGCAGATCAGCTGTCACAGGAGCAGAGCAGGGAATGAACGAGGACCAAACCATGCTTTGGATCGTTCTCCCTCTCTCCCCGAAGGCTCACATCATGACCCATGTTATTCCCCCAGTCAAGCCAAACGAGCTCTACCAAAAAGACAACCAGAGGATGGGGCAAAGCAAATATGCCTATTCCTCATTTAGGCAAAGGAGTGGCAATAGACACCACACGCCTCGTATGGCACCCAGAAATAAAACCACTGAAGGAGAGGCGACAATTTGAGTCACTATTTTCCTCCTTAGAGACCAAATTTAAATATAGTAAAAATGTCAAATATTAGAGATATAATGTAGCACTAGGAACAAACCTGTGAAAGTGACGGTTCTTCTAGCAGGTTGTCTAATGCAACTGTTGCCTGCATCAAATTCAACCATTTATCCCACTGACTACTACCCAACTAGAGATTGGCTGAAATCAAATTGAGGAGCGGAAAGATTTGTTGCATGAAATTCAAGCTGTTGAAGAATCTATGACTGACTCATCATAATAGAGTGCAGGTTTAAAACGATCAGAGGTGGAGCTTTATTAGTCAAATATTAGCCAATATTAGCCAAACACTTTAGCAGGACTCAGCACTGGCCTGCTGTTCTTTGATCTAAATAATCAAATTCAAGGTATTTCCTTTATTTTCTCTTCACCTTTGACCAGGTGTACATGCAGATTCAAATTCAAAATATTTAGCGAGTGTTCAGCTTTGGGACACTCAGGAAAGGAATAAAGAGGACTGGAGCACCTCAAGCATCAGTAGATAACTACCACCACAGAATGGAAAGCCTGTGGATATCCTGGCAGATTTAAACATTTCTTCCTCATCCCAAAAAAAACATTTCCAGTATCCAAAATTTGCTGTATTTTTTTAATTAGTGGGCATCAACACAGCATCAGAATCACAATACAGCTAGCATCCATCTATCACATTCTGATTTTACTGAAGAATGTATAACTTATTTCCAAATCTATACCGGCTGCCATTACAGAATATTTTTATTATGCACCAACATTTGCTTTACTTCTGGAGTTCATTACAGCCAGCCTTGCCTACAAGCTGGGTTAAGTCTACAGTCAAATAAGCAGAAATCTAAATTCTAATTTTACATTTTTAAGAACACTTTCTTTCTTTCAGTGACACAATAGCCATGATTTCTATGTTGCTCTGAATGTTGGCTCTACTCAGATTTGATTTATCTTTTTCTTCAGGGTACCCACTTCTACTTTCATCCCCACAGATTTAAATCTAGAGTTATACTTAAATAGTGAATGATATTCCACATTTCTAAATGCTATCAGATTGTTGCCTGTGACCCAGACTAAAAAGTAATGAACTCCTAAAGTTACTTTAAGAAATAAAAGACTAAAGTAAAAATGTAATTTAAATTGGAAAGTACTGTGTTGTTTGACTCCTCTTGCTTCAAAGTAAAAAGACCAATTTATTTGCCATTTGAAGAGGATGAAAGCCTAAGACACTATTCTCAGTTCATCTATCATATATTGCTGGACATGTACGGCACCCATGGTTTCTGAGAGCCCTTCCTTGGGGATCATAGCTAATTTCAGAAGACACAGAGGAACATGTACCATCTGCCTTTCCAAGATCAGAATCAGGTCTGCCTTGGTAAGCTAAGCTTTAGCTTGGAGAGAGTTTTTATGACCGAGTTATAAAAACCCTGGAAACAGGGGAGTTTATGATAGAACCACTGACAGACCCTTAACTATAGCAGTATTCATGGTTACCACTACAAGACAGGCATTATGTTGGAGGGCAGTAAAGTTAAACCTGCCCATAGGGCATTCTGAAATGTTAACTGCCAGTGCATATAGTAAGATTTTTAGCACAGGTGTACTCTCCAAATAAACTTGGCTTCCAGAAACCACCTCCTTTTCAAAAAAGGAAAGGGGAAAAAAAAAAAAAATTGTTTTCATCTATGATACTGGAAACATTTCTATAGTTGTGAACAACTACATTTGATTAAAATCTGTCAGATTTATCTTCGTAGCAGGAGGGAAGAAATATGTGTTTTCCTCCGAAAGGAAATCAATGTGTCTTTATGATAGATGCAGAGTGAAAACGGGGATGGTGTCACTTTAAATGGTGAGGGAGGAAGGATGGGTAACGCACTGGATATTACCATTAGCTACTGGCATAATTGTTGCGAGGCAATGCCCCAGTTTGCATCTTATATTCTACATTTATAGGACTGTTTTATGGTCACTGACCCAATAGTTATTACTCAGACTCTTACGGCCCAACATCTTCATTGCAGAGACACTGTGCTTTTTTGTTCTCTTCACATTTCTTAATTATCACACCTTAGTGAAATCTCACGAAAAAAGTCCTTGGCTTTTTTGCTGACATTATTAGTGCCGGAGTCCAACTAACTTCTTTAAAACAGCAGAATAGCAGCAAAATAATTTTACTTGAAATAACACAGAATTTGAAAACTGCTTACAGCATGCTGGTTGATTTAGTGGTCAGAACAAATATTCCCACTGAGATAATGTATCACCAAAATTCAAAAAAATATATCAATTGAAAGAGTGAAACAGAGCTTGATTAAAAGCAGTAACCTAATGCCCTTATCAAACTATTTGACCTTACTGAATGCATTATCAGCTTGGATTATGACGTTATCCAGAGTTACCAAAGTGGTTTCAAGAAATGTACATATAAATATGCTGCCCCTATCCTGGAAAGCTTAGAAGCTAAGTAAAGGAGAAGGAAGAAATAAGTAATGATTGCACCTCTGAGCAACTGCACCACAGAAAGATGAAACAACTTGCTCAGTAAGACAGATTTTTGGCAAAGAAGGAGTATAACCTGTATATCCTGAATGCCAGACCACAGTCCAAAGTAGAAAACCACGCTCTCCTTTTGAAATTATCTTAAATTTAACTAAGCAAAACCATCACAGTTTTTAATGCCAAGTGATATTCAGCACCATTCCTTGGTCTGCCCAAACCCCTTTTAATAAAGTTCTGTCGAAGGAATCAACAAATGCATGTGCATGTCCAGGAAGGGTACACAGACTTTTAGAAAGATTTTGAGAAGGTTTCACAAAAACCGAGCTATTATAAGATGAGATGGTTACAAGAATAAATACTCAGTTTTCAGACAGGGGAGAGTTTTTGAGCGGGATCCCCCCAGGAGTCTATGTTACCAACTATGCAGATCATACATGGACAAATGATAGAGAATTATCCAAGACTATGCATGCTAAGTACTAAGTGCCAGGGTGTTAGAAAAACAGAAGAAATCCAGTGTCAGTGGGTGGAGAGCAAAGCAAGTACAATATAGACACACACAGAGGCTCAAGACTCACCTATGCCAGAGAGATCTCAGTGATTGTGAATAATTCACTGTAAGGCATCAATTCAGTGCTCCACAAAAGGCAAAATAAGATACAAGAATACGAGTCCTGAATCTTGAGAATGAAGATTCTCAAGAGAGAGAATGAAAACCCAGAAAATATCCTCATGCCATGTATAAATCCACAGTGGTTCTGGTCATTCTGACCCAAAATAGATACAGATTATAACACTTTACTACATTTTTTTAAGTAAAGAATACCTGAAAAAAAGAAAGAGGGGACATGGTATCCGGCCTATAAAATCTGGAATAGAGTAGAGAAGGTAAGTAGAGAATGATTATTCACTATTTTTCATAATATCATACAGGGCACCAGTTACCAGAAAGTGTTTTTCTCCTCAGCATGAATTAAATGATGGAACTCATTTTCACAGATGTTGCAGAGAATAAAGTTAAATGTGGATTTAAAAAAAACATGAAACTTCACTGAATATTATTAAACATCAGCTTTGGATGTCTTTTAACTTCTGGTTATGAAACCAGGAGGGTGCAGAGTCCTCCTTCTAACAATCTTTCCCTGAGCATCTGTCACAGACTATGCTTGGGTCAGGTTTTGCTTTGGTTTGACCCAACTTGCAATTTACAATATAATGAATTCTATTATGAAATTTTCACATATTACATTAAATTGTGTTAATAAAATCTTTAGATAACAGGAAGAATTATTATGTTAGCAAATGACGGGGGAGGACAAGATTCTGATTTGGAGCAGTCTGTTATTCTGTATTTACTGTAATGTAGCTAAATACAGCAAAAGTCAGGGAACAAGGCTACTTTCATAGAATGGCAAACTGTCTCAAAATAGTTGAATCTGAAAGATTTAATCTCCACCTCTACTCAGTGCTACAGCATAAAGAGACCAAAATCCTCTGGAGTTCAGAGCTAGGGAAAAAAAAAAAAAAAGAAAGATTCAAGTAGAAACAAGGAAATTATCTTGTTTCTGACAAAAAGCACTGGCAAGATAAATCATTAGACAGCTGAGTCCAACTCTACTTTCAAAAGGGAGACAAATACTGAAGTAAGACCACAGGAGATGAAAATAATCTAGGCACTAGAAACAAGCACTACTGTGCAACATAAAAACTCAACTTCTGCAGTTTAACAAAAAGGAAGGAGGAGGACTTGATTCCTGAGCAGTGGTACCTGTGCGCAGGGAGAATATTGGATAACGGAGGGCATTTGACCTTGCTGCCAACAACATAACAAGATGCAAAAGTGGAAACGGAAGTTACAGAAACTCAGCTTTGAAATAAAATGCCATTTCCCAGTACTGAAAACTGCTAAACTTTGAGATCAGTGGGCTTGAAGTGCCTAAGGTAAAATCCACTCTCTAAAAAAAAAAAAAAACCACAACCCACATTCTGCTGTAGCTCTTAGGAGAAAATCTTCAATCAGTAAATACAACAGTACAACTGAAGATAAACGTAGGGGAAGGGTGTTTATCCACTACATAGAATGTATCTTCTTCATGATCTGACTGGGAACACCCAGCAATTTATACACAGTCACATTTGAGAGCATATGGGAAAAGGATGATGCTTATGCAAGTGAAAGAAGTGCATTGCCAGCCTCAGCATCCACAGACCAAAGTCTTCCTTTTACTATTCGGTGAATCTGGGGCATTACCTTGTTTTCTTTTATTACCCTTGTGGTTCAACATTAAGAAAATATTCATGCTTCAGAGTCCTGGGCATTAGACACGTACTTGCAATTTCAAGAATAATTTTCACACCTTGGTGATGTAATTCAGCTTCTGGTCTTGCTTTATTCTGGTATTTTTTCACTTGGCTATATCAAAGATTTTGCAGTGCTAGGGATGAGATGCTGAAGAGGTGGTCGAAATTTGGGGGGTCAATGGAGAGATCTCACAGGTGGTAGCTGATGTCTGTTCTTTTCATGCTGAGGATTGCACTGATCACCAGTTTCATATCTGACAAGGAAATTAACCCCAGAGCAGATTATCAGGGACAGTGAGGGAATTATTACTGTGTGGGATTACCTGGATATATTTCAGCCAGTTTCTCTAGACATTAGTGCTACCTTGCTATGACCTATTCTCTGCCTACATTTAATATTTGGGCAACAAGACAAAGACAAGGCAGAGCAGAGAAAAAAAATGTCCAGAGTTTTAAATAGGTTGCAATCTCTCATCTTATCATAGGTAATTTGTAGTATTTAATAGCTTTGATATACAGGAGGTCATATGAAATCATTTAGAAGTCCTGTCTGGATTCAGTTTCTAAGAATGTATCAATCTCTGCCTGGCACAGGAAAGATAATGGCATTTCCTTCAGTAGAACCTCAGTCAGTGCCAAGAGCAGGAGTCCGACTGTCATCAGGTCAGCCAGTGAAAACAAGAGGAGTATTTGGTTGTTTATTTATTGAGTCATTCCGGCTTGATATTGGCTTTATGCCAATGCATATAAGTTCAGAGATAAAGAGTTATTCCTAACGATAGCAAGACAATCCATTTCTCTGCATTACAGCACAGAAATCTAGTGCTAAATTAAATCCGATCTCAGATATGCAGGTAACCTGAACCTTGACTTTCACAAGGGAGAAAAGGTTCAGGAGACAAGCTGGGACAAATCCACAGAAGGGTCATAAAGGTACAACAAGCCAGATCCCTGCATAAAAGTTTTGCTGTCTTTCAACAGCCCAGCACAGATTTGAACTTGGAAAGGTCCAAAGGAAACTATTTAAAGCCAGGTCCCAGAATGCAAAGTGAACTAGTGGGATTGCTCAGGAGCCTGAAGTGGCATTTTTTTTATAGAGCAAACAATATAAAGTAAATAAGGGAGAATGACAACCCTCTGTGTAATCTAAAAGAAAACTAAAAGTCCCACTGGTGTGCTCTGCTTGTCAGAGAACACAGGAGCAAAATGCAAGCACGTTAAAAGGCTCTAGCCTGGAAGAACTTTTTTTTTTCCTTCTTATTTAAAGCAATGAAATGGTTCAACAACCTTCTGAGAAGGTGAAAAATCTTGCCTGTCTACATTTGTAAGAGAAGCCTGAATTACCTGCCTTTCCCTTTAAGCATTTTCAGATACAAATCAAACACAGATGGCCCATTATGTTTATGACCTCACTGTCAATTGCTCTAGATAGTGCATGCATTAATTATTGAAATATTTTCATAGTATACAACTTTTTAGTGTTCACTTTGTCACAGATAATTTCAACTTTCTGATTAGAAGATATAAACAGTGTTATTTATGAGAATTAATCTCTCAAATGCCATAAAAGCCACAAATATATTGGTCTTTTTTTTTTTTTTAGAATGAATCCAGCATTAAAAAAAAAAAAAAAATCAAAAAAACCTGGCCTCAGTCCTGAAAGTCAACATTATGTTAACATTCCCTGCGATACATAAACGATGCCAAAACCTATTACAATTGCAGTAAATTTTGATTACCGGAGTTGTTTGTTATTTATGTCTAGAAGATAAAGATAATATTGGGAATATCCCTCTTCTTTTCTGTGCATAAACTACATGCATAATATATTGTGGTTTTTTAAACAGTAAAAAAACTTGTCTGAGGTCTTCAAATTGTTGTGTCTATTTGGCATCAGGAAAACCACCTTTGGTGAGCAAGCAGGCAGTAGCATTTCTTTAATTCTCATTTGTTTTCATTAGTAAAAAATGAGCAACTCTAGACCAAGTCCAGAAAAATCCAGAGTATCAAACAGCTCCTAGGAGCAAAGAAGTAATCATTTTCAGATTTAAGTTTACACTCTCATGAGCAAAGAAGAGGAATAAATCCACACCTCCCATCCCTTGGGGAGACAGAGGACAAAAGGTGGGGAATGGTCTTTCTGCCAGGTGTGTTTTGGGGAGTACCTTGAGAGCATCAGTCAACAGCAGATCCCTTGACATCAAACCAGGATGTCCCACGTGCAAAAAGCACTGGACCCAGGCGCAAGCTCTGTGCTGCCTGCTCATTGCTGGATCCACATGCTGGGTTCCTTTAAAAATAAAAAAAGAAAGAAGTTAAGCTTGAATTCCTATACTGTTTTTCTCTTCACAAAACCCTAGATTCATATTGTGAGAAACTTTTCCAGGTAGGTTCTGTCTTCCTCCATCAGAAAAGCGTAGAATTTTTTATTACAGTTACTATTCTTAAAAAAAACTAGCAGATCACCTGGTGATTAAGGTTGCAAGAGGTATATCTCTATCTAGAAAAAGAAAAGCTGCAGCTTCTTTTACTCATACTTTTATTGCCTTAACATTTCTGCAAGACAAAACTAGAAAGGAAACCCCAAATTTATGGGGTGAAGAATTAAAAGAGTTAATTCTTCCTAGAATATTCCAGATGAGCAAACAGAAAACATGCCTTTTTAATAATACTATTTTCAGCAAAGCCCTCCGATAAGCTGATGCCATCCAAAACAGCAAAGGTAGAATAAGAGGGGGAAGAAAGAGAAAGACACGTCTCATGGAAGTAGCCCAAGGGAGAAATAAGTTTGTGACTAGCACATTTACACCTTTCTTGATTTATTTAAGGTACAAGAATAGTGTAATATGACCTGTTTGCTTCCCTAACAAGCATTTATATTTGCAGCAGATCAAGTCCAGACCCACTTCTTGTGACACAGGCACCTCTTACAGCCCTACAAAAGACCAAGAGCCCAGACCTAAGCCCTCTGCAGTTACCCATAAGCACAGGGTCGGAAAAAGAGCAGCTAAAGGAAACAGAACAACAGCCAAAAAAATCCACACTATTTTTTAGCCAATTATGGTGAAGCAGTAGTATCTCCTTTAACCAATGCCCCCAACTTCACACACAATCTCCATCTCTAATTTTTCTAGCTAAGTGGGGTTTGGCTTTTTATAGAGCCCAGATTTATTCTCCCCACCCCAAGGAAGAACCACACCAGACAGGGGACTGTTTTTTGGGGTACTTCCATGAAACTCTCCCAAACAAATATTTCCCATCCTCTCATGTCACTTTTTTCAAAGGCTCCACATCTGCTGCAGTTGCCCTGATAGCTGAAATAACCAAAAAAGAGAAACAGCTGGCAAATCAAAGCCTGAATTTTCCAAGACACCTCTTGTCTCATGAGATGGAGACTTCTAAGTCCTCCAAAGTCCCAACATTCCTTTGGGCCAATTTACATGCCAGATCCCAGCTGGCTACAAATTCAGTGCAGCCCCAGGGCTGTTCTCTTCAATGCACCTTTTTCCTTGGGGAAGTCCTATGTGTTGTTAGAAGGGAGAAGGAAAGGAAAGTTAGGTTAGGTTTTCTTCTAGGTGGAAACTGTTCTGGCTCTGAAGGAACAACTGATGTTTTCCATGGCTCTGTTTCTGTGCAAAACTGCTGTTAATCCTTCCTGCTTATTTTATTTATTCTGAAATTGTTAGCACTGTGTTTTACTAGAGCTGAAAAACAGAAGGAAGAAAATGATGTTTCTTAATTTGTTACGGGTCTTTTTTTTTTTCTGTAGAAGATTGTTAAGACTTCTACAGCTTGGACAGCTAAAGCTTGCGCTTGTGATCATTTCAAATGAATAGTCTATCAACTCTTCCTGGACTAGTGTTTATGAGAGATAGTAAATATTAACTCTTCTTTTTTATTATTATTCTGTTTTTCTGCTTCTAAATAGACAACAGAGGCCAGGTTAAGCTTCTATCCTCCTGGATAACTAGGAAGTGTATTGTTTAACTGCAGCAAACCTGTACTGCTTTTCTTCCTATAATCTGTGAAGAAAAGTGGATGTTCAGGAAAGGACATACCCTACTGAAACATGTTTGGGGCTGGTGGAGGCAGCCTGGCTCTGAAACAGATCTTTAGGGATTTATGATGATCAGTTTTTCAAGCATTAGGAAAGCCTGAGAGCACATTATTTTTAAATGAGTTATATATTTAGCGCTATGCCCACCATTCTTTCAGTTCTAATTTTAGAGGGCAGGGGACAACTTTGGCACTATTGTAGCCTTGTCTAAATTTAATATAGTTGAGTAGCTGATGATTATCAGAGAGATTGCCTTTTTGCTCCTTCAGGAATTTTTCACTCAGGAGAAAGAGTCAGTATGTAGTACTCTGCTTAGGGTATTGTACAAGCTGTTGTAGTACGTGAGAAGAGTGTGCTCTGAAATAGTCTTTTAAACCCTACCTCTTACTCCAGATAGGAATTTCAGATACAGAAGAAGTGAATGAGGTTGGTTTGGACAATACTTTCCTTTGCCTTCTGTAGAAAGAGTAGTAACTTGTGCTGGCATATACCATCCTGTCCCATTTCCTTAGGAGTACAGATGCCACTAGATAAAGAACTGAGCTAAGGATCTCCCAGTTCACCAGTTGCCTTGTGGAAAGGGTGTTGTTCCCATCTGCTTGCTCAATGTCAAGGGTCAGGTCGTTCAGCCAGAGCCATGGTTTGAAGACCAGAAGAGGAACTCTTCTAATCCTTCAGTTCAGTTTCTTACAAGATAAAGCCCCCAGATGGTTTGCCCAGTTACGGTCATGGTAAAGTGTGACTTTTGACTCTTCCATGGACTCCAAGACAATCTAGACCTCAATGTGTTGTTTTTCTCATTATGGCCATAGTAAGCACTGTCATCTCAAGCAACGTCTCTCTGAATTTGTCAAATGATATGCTATTCATATTTTATGGAAATAGGGACTTGTGATGCAGGGAGGTTTTTTAAGTGTTTAAGTGACTAAAGGCAACATACACAAATGCTTTAGTATTAGAGGCAAGCTTAATCTGCATAACTCTACACAGTGTCAAAGGCTCATTCTAGACAAAGGGTGTTAAATGAAAACCTCTGTTAAAAAAAAAAAGGCCTTGTAACTTCCTATAAATATTGGGCTTTCTGCCTTCCTTCTGAAATATATTAACTGCCTCAAGAGGGATTATTGATGCTGGCAAGTAAGTTTAAGCAGTCCTCAGAAGTTCCTGATGCTGTGTAGAGCATTAGATTTTTGCATATGGTTCCCCCCACACGCACTGATGTGTTTTGAGGTTGGGGTGACTGCAGGTCTGAGAAAGCAAGATTGATAAAGCAAAGCAATCAAAGTTATTTCCTATGCATGAAATTGATTAAATGCTTCACTAAATGGCTTATAAATTTGGCTCTCATATTTCTGTCACCCACTGCAAAGATTACAGAAACTCTGTCTATAACCATGTTGTATACAATACCAAATTACAAAAGGTTGTAAAAACTAATGTTTTGTTTAAAGTTTTGAGCAGGACCATATGCCTTCAGTGACCTTGAGTAAGCTATTTTAATTCAAAACATTTTAAAGAGCAGAAGAGAAGGAAAAAAAAAATCCATCTGCATAACAAAACTGAACTAACACAATTTAATACTTAGAATGCTGCATATCATTTTTTACTTCTTGCCAGAAAAAATGTTGATTCCCCTTCTGCCAGAGTATTCTAATTTTACAGCTACTAAGTGTATGTGGTATGAAATCTAGAAGCTCAGGTTTCCCCAGATTGAATTTGCTTTTCCTATTTTATGAACTCTGTTATCAAATCTACCTAGGAACTTAGACGGTCCCCTTTACTCTAGAGCCTGTGTGCATCAGACACTAGTGGTTTTGACCTCATCAGACCCTTTAAAGTGAAGCTTTACTGATTTCTGCCTTAGCATAAAGTTTCATTACCTCCCAAAATAGGATGAGAAACTGAGGCACAGATACTCTGAAGATCTCAAGATGCCAAAAGCAGGTGTGAGCACAGTTTGCATCCAGATCCGCTTGCTTCCCTTTCACATGGGACAGCCAAAGGACCTCCTACAGTTTGGGCACTGGGCTATAGCTGTAAGAGCATAGTCAGCTGCTGGAGATCTATTGGTACAACATTAATTTCCTGATTCTGCTTAGTCCCATGCAGTGTCCCGCACACATTTAATAACAGCTGCTGGTTACACCCAGTTATGCTCTCGGTCCACAGCAGAATAAAGTTTGGGCCAACTGAGTCTTCTGTTGTTTTAAAATCTTGTGCTGATTTATGCCTTGACTGTTCTGGTGTAAACACCTGACCTGGAAACTTGGGCTGACCCCAAGCTATCCAATTGTAGGAAAGGACATTACTTATAAAGTCAGAGATACATAGTTAGCCACACTAAAATAGGTAGATTGCTTTATAAATCAAATAAACACTGTTCTTCTGACAGTCATAAATAAAAATTTACAGGATCGTTTCTACATGCAACTCCATTTTACAGATGGGAAAACTAAGGCTCAGCAAGCAAACCGGCTATGCCCAGTGTTGGAGAGTAAGTTCTTTGGCAAAGCTCGAGGCTGAGCTCTGGCTCTTCTGCACCTCAGCACTTTAAGAAGTCAGTCATTCTCTTCTTAGTTATACAAATAAAGATCTTAAGCAATTAAATGGAAGTACTGAAGTGAAGCTCATAGCAAGCAAAAGTGAATCAGCATGAAATGCAAATGTAAGCATGAGAAAACAATCCCTGTGTTTTAACCATAAATGCCTGTTTTCTACAGGAAAAGCTATGTTCTCCTATAACATTTACAAGCCATCTTGTCCCCAGCAAGGATTAACATTTGGCATCGATGTACTGATCTGGCAAAGAGCTGCCAGTAATGTAATCTTTTTTACAACCAACGACATGCTTAAAGTCTTGATGGACTTGACCTCTGCCCACTGCTAATCCCTAACTTTCTTGCCCATTCAGATGTACATCTTTAAAGAGATGGCACCGAATGTATAGCACACAGCTAAACTTTAACTGAAGGTGAAACAAGAGCTGCCTTGAGAAAAGCATTGGGCGGAAGGAAATCTGAGTGTTCCTTACCCAGCTTCATGCTGCGATTTTGACCCCATCATGGAGCAAGAGATGCCTGCTCAGTTATACACGTGCAGTGACTTTGTTTCTGCCCAGATGGGAAAACACACCTTTTGGCAAGAGAGGATGTAATGTATTTGCTTGGATTAAGGAACACTGAAGAGCCCTAACTGTAATCAGACTCTTTATGCTCAGACTGTCTGAATAGCCCTTGATCCCAAAGGATAAAGCTAAACAAAGTAGATGAAGCTCACACGCAGAAAAATGAGGTATAAAGAGACCTTATATTTTACTGAATCAGTTTCTCTACTCCGCGTTCAGGCATTTGGTTGAAAAACCCGAAGTGATAGATTTACACTATGTTCAGAGAAAATAACAGTCAATCCAAAAAAGATTCCAGCTGTCTTTTCTTTCATTTGTGTGACAACCAGTCCTGGGACACACGCCAGCTCCTCAGATATTGCTGCTCCACAGTCTAGTTATTCTAACTTCTGGCAACTGGTTATTTGACCTCTTGGTGGCTTGTCATTTTAATATCACTTTCTCTATGTGGATAATCTAGTGGGAATCCCTCCTTTATAATGCAACAGTCTATACATGGTAATTGGCCAGAACACTGAAGTATTGTGTTGTTAAGTCCAGTCTTGAGCTACAGCTGAGGAGCACTTATTGTGGCTGGGAAGCACGGAAATATGGTTTAGTCACTTGTTCATTAATTAGTGGTCCTCAGGCACTGGGAGAAAAGTCTAATCTTTTCTATGCCATGTGTCGTATACCAGTTTTGGATCACTCTCTAAAGCCATGTGATAGCAATCTCCTTCTCCCAGATGAGTACAGCCCTGGCTCCAAAGGACATATGAAGCAGAGACCAGCTGAGGAGCGTCAGCCCTCATAGCTTTCACTGGCTTGTGAGTGAGGAGTTACATCACTTCTGTGTGAGAAGCCAGCCAGGTGTAAAAACTTATCTATATTCCTCTGTCCCATTACCAGTGATTACAAAGTGCTCTGTATCTCATAGAGATCCTCCAGTGAGTGGCCAGTGCTGTTGGATGTGGGTCTTTTCATTAGTTTCCAAAGCACCCTAAAAGCGTCCCAGAAGAGCCCGGTGTCTCTAGACAGTCTAATCTTCTGATGCCATACTTGGTGAAAAAGCATGCAAGCAATCCAAACAAAAAAAGTGGCTGTTTATCTTTAATTTAAGGTGATTTTCCATTGTAAGCCCTTTGTCCATCTTGAGCAGTCAGAGCACAGCCATAGATTTTTCCAGTAGTCTGGGAACAAGATCTTAGAAAATAATGTACTCAGTCTGACATGGACTTAAATAGGTTTCGGAATAATCTATTATGCATCAAGTGTTTAATCGACATAATTAATATTTTTAAGGGGAGCCATTTACATTGTAAGTTCTATACACATTATTTACAATTTCAACAGTAACAGTTAATGCTCTGTGACAAACTATATTGTTTCCAGCTTGTTATCCATTCATAACAAGGTCAATGTATTACCATCATTTTTGTGAATGTAGCTGTTACCTTGAGGCAAAAAGTTAATTGTAAATTAGAGAGGAGGGATTATTGAGTTGTTGTTTTAACTGTATTCACTGTAATGTATGGTAATGGTGCTATTTTATGAAACATTTACATTTAAAAGCATTTTGTTATTCATATTGGACATACCGGACAAATTCACTTCCAAACTTTTCAAGAACTTACTCAATGGCAGGGGAAGAACCATTTGAAAGGATCCAGCTGGACATTTTATAACCATTGCAGTTAAAACCAGACACAATCTCATCTATTTTTCCCCTTTGTCTGAGACTGGTCCCTCTACCATCACCGTCCAACACAACTCTGGAGTCCTTAGTGCTCTGAGAAGTAGGAGCAGATTTGATTGTAATTCAGAATAACACTTTAGCCCTTACATCACAGAAGTGATCTGTAAGAGATGTATCTTAAGATTTTATTCAGCCCCTTATACACAGCCAGTAGAGTGCCAGTCCGATATCTGAACTCTTCTACCTCCCTACTTTTGCACAATTTCTACTGCATTGGCTGATGCCCTCGTAGACCAAGTTAAATTTTATATTTATGCCCTGCCCTGTGTACTCCCACCTGAGCAAAAGTCAAAGGGTATGTGGCATTGCTGCTTCCTAGATTACGGTAAAAGTTGTCATTCATAGGCTACACAGAAAAGTATGGAGAACTATCATAAAATCTCTTTCCCACATCATTTTAATGATGCATCTCAGGGCAAAACCCATGAGCTTTCCACTAGATCATGGACTTGTCCATCTAATGGGCAATGGAGAGTTGACATCTTTTAACTTCAATCTAGTCAACACTTCTGCTACACTCTCCAACTTAGTTGTCTTCTCTACCTGTCTGTACTTTGAATTAGGTGACTCTACTTAACCGCATTTTATGCTGGCTTCAATTATAACACTGGCATTGAATCTTCACAATCCCTTCCAGAATAACAGAAGATAAACTCATAAACACTGAATATTTTGAGTTGACTAAAGGAAGTAATAGGATTATCACTGATCAGATACAGAAATGCCTTTCTAGTGGCACAGAAATAAGAAAAGTGTGTTAGAGTTTTATCTTCCTTTCTCTACTGTAGAATAGACAGGTGAGAGCTGTTGGGATCTTTGCCTAACGATCCTATAAAAAATGTGTTCTAACTTCTCGATAATGAAGGTTGTGTAGTATGCTAGGGGTGTTTAGGTGAAAAGAAATTGATTTCCTCTGAAATTTCATGGAGAACAATTTAAATATGTTAGAATCCATTGTTCCAACACCCAGCTGCTCACTTGAAAAAAAATCTATTCCTTTCTTCCTCAAGTCCTAATGAAAAAGAAATTTGTCAGGCTTATGTCTTCTATTTGAAAGGCTTAATATGCTAAATCAGACCAGGTTTTCTTTTACTGCAGCTCTCAGAAACTTCAAGGCATCATCAGGTATTAGCATATCTATCTTGTGAAGGGTTAAGTAACATTATTTCTGTGGTCTCCATCACTGGTAGTATGTTCAAAGTGCACAAAGCTCAAGACATATGCATTCTTCATCCAATAACTTGTCCAGTAATTGGTATATTGATTGCTAATGTCATCATGTTTTAGTATATATAAACCCTCTCACTCTATCATACAGCCGCCAACAATCCAAGAAGTCATTGTTTATTCATTGTAACTCCCAAACTGGCCGTGTCAGATTCTGCTTGAGGCCTTGCTGATAAAAATCAGCAGATGATTGGGCACACACATTCTTGACATGGCTGACCCATGACATCTTAGGGCCAGCAGGGAGCCTGTCATTATGTGTACAATACTCTTCTTTCTTTCCCCTTATCTATTCCCAGATGACTTTGAGATTTTTATTAACTCATTAATGACTGAAGATGTCATTAAAGAAAGTGGGGAGGAGGGGGAAGAAGGACATTTTGTTTGTTTGTTTAAAAGTGGGGAGCCACAAGCCATTGGCTCTGCATAGAGAAAAGCAGAGGAAGATTAAAGACAAAGCTGAAGTCTACTCGGAGGAAAAGATCGTTAGTTCATTAGAATGACTAAAGCTAAGCTTTGAAGGGAGAAAAAAAATATTATGCCATATTTGAAACACAACTGAGGAAGGAGGGATGGATTTCTCCACAAAAAGAAACAGCAAAAAAAGATTGGTCAGGTTTATGTAGTACAACCGCGTAGTCCTTACAAATGCAGAAGGATATCTTCCTGGCACTACCTAGGTGTTCAAATAGTTAAGTATTCACTCAGAATGAGTTTTGTGTTCAGGGTCAGCATTTGATCATGTCTTTAAAATTGTGTCATTTTATACGTGGAAATAGTATCTGCTTTTCTTATTTTTTCTTGTAAATAAGTCAATTGAACAGATATTGAACAACATTATATAGTAATCACAACTGCAGTTCTTTTCCAGTTGTTTTTTTTGCATCTTAAGTTTGTGAATTCTATCAGTAAATGTAGCGAACTACTGAATATAACTGCAGATTTTTACTCTATGGTGAGGATTTGATTGCACTAAAAATGTATATTTGGAGCAGAATTTGAGTTCGCTCACAGCCTGCTTCTGATCCTACAGCAGTCATCACTAAACTTCCCCTAAATTTGGTATAAACAACTAGTCCTACCCTATAGGCTTTCCTTCCATTTTAAAATCTTGCCGTATTTTTTAATTTCTCTTTGAAACAATCTCACAGTCAATACTTTTATTGGAAGCTGGATTCATGTGACCATGAAAGTCATCTTTTTCCTCCTGAAATTTGGGTGTTTCCTATCATTAGAGGCCTGTTGGTTTAGAACCAAGGACTTCATATTTTAAGGATTGCAATTATTTTATTTTAATGATTTCCATTTGTGGATTGACTGAAGAATAGTGAACGCTTTTCTGTCTTAGGCAGCTGCCCCCCATATGGTTGTTGATCTCAACCTAGAAACCTCTGACGTGATTGTAGTGGTACTGGACGTTAAAGGGACATAGAGCTAGATGTCAACCTCATTGACTAGCCTTTAATAATCTTTGTTTCAACTTCTATCTTTTTGATGAGGTGAGTGGAAGAAAGATGAGCCTGGTTCCCTGAGGGACCTGCAAGTATTGGTATAAAATAACAGAATAAGCTCCCTGGATGGGATCTGTGAATTACTAAAACCAACTCAAACAGGAATCTGCTTATTCCATCACATAAACTGCAGATAAGGGCTTGGCAACTAGGTATATCAATCTGACCTTATAGACTGACTATAGTAAGTTTTAGAACTCCTAACAGGAGTTTAAAAAGAAAAAATTTAGTTATGTCATATTGTTTCGGACAACTCTCTGTTCTCTCCGCTCAATAGATGATCCAGGTCACCTAGGTCATAGGGCAAACATTCATTCTTAGGAATAATGATAATATTAGCTGTGTCCTGAGTCCTTGCAAAGGCAGTGGACACGTTTGCCAATATTGGAAGTCATTTCTGGTTTGCTTCTTTGGGAGATTTCTTTTCCTTTTTTGTTTCCTGATAACTAACAGAACATCATTTGTATTGCAGTGGGAGCTGGAGTTCTCCATCAAAGCTCAGGGACTTGTGCAAGGTGCTGTCTGGGGCTTTAAAAAGCTACATATTATTATACTCCAAAAGAACACAGATGGGTTTGAAAAGGAAAAAAAAAAAAAATGGCAAGAATACATTAGCTATGCTGGCCTCATCAGCTATGCACAGCTTAATCAAGGTGTGCCATTTACCTAATGCACCTTTTTGAGAGGAAGCTTTCCTTTGTCCTCATTTTCTGACATCCAGACTCTCTTCCATCGTGTACCGAAGCAGGAACCTGTGATGAATCTTTGGATAATGGACTGTTGCTTTGACAAACTACTCCTCTAGTGAAACACGTGCCTGTCTTGGCGACAATAATAGCAAAGTGTGGATTTTGTGGAAGAAATAGAGGCTTTGAGGGCTACAGCACCAGACGCTGAGTCTATAAATTGCTGGACTGGGATGTTAGATGCCTTTTAATATTTTCAAACATCCAGCAGAGTAATGAAAGAACTGTAGGCCTATCCTGATGTAAGACCTCAGGAGAGTTGTTTTCAGAGATCATGGGAGCTCACATCTTGTTTAAGAACATGAAGTCCTATCCAAGTAATAGCTGGAAATAAGTTGCTTGATTTTTCTGTCCCTAAAGACAAATTCTTGTAATAGCAAAAGTGTAAAATCCAACAAAGAGGCCTGGTACTTTCAGATACTCCAGCCACTTCATAGTGGAAAAAAGGCATACTGACAGTGAAACTATTTGGGGTAAATAATGAGGACAGACTTCTCAGAAATAAACTGGTGTGGATTTGGCCATGAGATGTCAGATTCATAACCTGGGAAATGAAAGCCTCTATATGCTAGAGAGCAGGCCCTAGCCTAGCAGTGGCAATTCTGCCTTCTGAGCCATGGGGATTTCTTTATAAACAGTGGTATATTAAATCGGGTAGGCTAAAGGGACAGCAGTAAAATAGAGACAACGTGCAGTGACCAAAAATGAGCTAAAGCCAGACACTAATTACTTTGCAGTAATTTTATTTTCCTTTAGAGTTAACTAATATCTCTTGTTCCTGGAAGGGAAATGCTTTTCCTATCACTTAGGTTTTATATCTACTACTTTTTTTTTCAGTTTAACTGAAGCTGGGGAGAAAACAGGTTTTGTCTATGTAACCGATTTAGTACTCTATCAACACAAAGATGAGGGGTGGATTTTTATACTGTACACATAGCTGGAGTGGGCTGAGGAAGAGCACTTTTAGACAGGCCTAGGTCAACAAAACAGATTCATCCATCACATCTGCCAGAGTGGAAAGATAGTTGTCTCGATGCTCAGTCAATCTGAGACCTTTCTGCTGAGTCAACTGACAAGATTGCAGATATTTGTGACAATGAGGACACTTATCCACTAGTAAGTGGACTGAAGACCACCTACACATTTGGCGGTGGGTCTTCAGCTTAGGAAGCTCTAAACTCTTGAACACCAGCGTATTGCTATTCGCAGTCCTCTTCTCCCTATCAGTTGAGAATCGTTACCAAAAAATAAGCTAGAATAAGATAAAATAACAAAAGGAAGGGATTGTGAGGTGATAATGGTGGAAGGTGTGAGAGTCAGTAGAAAGTACAGTAAAGAAACCCATGACAAGTCATGATAAATGGGTCGTTATAAAATTCATGTTTAGGCTGCACCAGTCTGGGGATAATGCCATTCGTCATGGCAACACTGGGGCACTAATGAGCCCTCATTGCATATTCATGGCTTTGGTGCCTCTCTTCTCTCTCTGACTCCCTCCCACCCCAAACCAATGCCTGGTAAATATCTCCACCTCAAGCTGAAACTCGACTTAGGCTGCTTTTTTTTATTATTATTTGTTATGTTGCAGCAATTACACTGTAAAAGTGCTGCACAAGATTGATTGCTCTGATCTGTAGTTCAATTGTAAATTAGAATACACATCCCCCTGGGGACACACGGCCCCTATTTGTGATTAAGAAAAAAGCCCCATAATAGACTAATAGCTAAAGTTCTCTCTCTTTTACTTTCAGGCAATTAGCTTGATGAAATGGCCTCTTTTTGTGTACCCTGGAAGTGTAAACCGATATCATAATGAAGTATATGATGTTTATTCTATTATTTTCACCTTGCCATGTATAAAAATAATGGCTGCTTTGTCTAGTACATTTACTGATTCAGAAGTAAACTATGTCTTAAAGATGCAGTGTATGATCCCGCAGCCTTATGTTAAGCTGGGCACCGTGACTAGTACCTATAAAAACTAATGTTCTGCCTAAAGAAGTTGAGAGACCATTTTTAGTCAGATGATTAAGCACTGTTTGCAAGACACTTTCATTTATAAAGAACCTTAATTGGAAAATCATTCTAATAACCTTGTGAGAAAAATAAGCTATCTACATTTTTACAGAAAGGAAATCTGATGGGGAGATGCTGAACACATTACACAAGCCCGCACAAGACCTCAGTAAGTGCTTAAGAAGGCCTAGCTCCTTGAACTTTTATTCAGGCAATCAGAAGCTCCCCTTCCTCTCTCTTGCAAAGTGTTATTAATGCTGTCCTGGATGGTTCATGGAGTGGCCCTGACCTTAGCTTGCCTCAAAGTCATAAAACTCCATGGTGTCACGGTTGCCTTCCTTCCCATGTGACATACATGGCTAAAGCTCTTTCACCTGAATCCAAGGTGGATATGGTCATGCCTATATTCAATATCATGTGTTGGATGCTGGCTTTCCCAAGGCTCAATTTGAGCTGTCACTCTGGGCAAATGAGTCATGTTGTGCAATAGCATTATAACACTGTGATGGTGTTCGTGCAGTTGAGCTCAAGATAAATATCTGGGAAGAAAACTGCCATATGATGATAGCTCTGGGCATACCTGCTTTGTGACAAAAGGGGCTTCTGCATTAGCATTTCACTTTGGCCCAGGAGTGCGCTTTTGAAGTGAATCCTCCAAATGACCCTACTTACCCTGCCTCACAACGCGAGGCAGTCTTGGAGCACGCAAACTGAATTCTTTCGCTTGAAATTAAACCAGATTATGTGGTCTAGGAGCTCCAGCAGCTAACGGGAATTCAGTTCAGAGGAGCATGCTAGAGCTAGTCCAAGTAAACCTTTGACATGCAGTGACTTGGGGCCAGTCCCCACTTTCAGTGCGCAGTGTAGACTTACCTTTATTTGCCTATTTACTAAGCGAAGCAGAGTTCCTATCCAAGAAGTTATGATAAGCTCAGATAGTATGGCAGGGAGGACATGTGAAATGGCATGAAAAACTTGAGTGAGAAAATGCACTGGTTTATGTATAATCCCATCAGTTTACCTGCAACAGAAATATTTTCATTTAGTTTAAAATCTGTGTGAGAGAGGTTCTGTAGGGGAATATAACAGAGTCAGGAAACATTTAAGAAGCACAACCAGTGCAAGCCTTTAAAGGGTAACACTCTGTACATGGCTACAATACCATATTCTGTTTAAACTTGTTCATCATTGTCTTCTTGCATGACAGCCCTGGCATTTAAAATATGTTAGGGGTGACACAATACTTTCACCTGGTGCAGACATATATCACTGGAAGGATGTTCTCATAAACAAAGTGCTGCAGGCTATGATCTTATCATTCTCCTTTCCTTCTTCTCAGTTCAGTTCAATGACAAACACGTAATTCTCTTCTTTGCTCCAGTTTCTGGTCTAGAGAAGTCTAGTATTGGAGCAACAGGTGATGTTGCAAATCAGAAATGGTAAGCATGGGTGGTGGCCTGGTGGGAGGGGAGCAACGGAGGGGGCAGCAAACGTGCAACAAATTTCATCATGCTTAGGTTGGTGCACCGATTCTACACGGTGCTGCAATTTTATACCATGAGCAAAAGTTTACTCACGGGCATGCCTGCACACGCACCTTTTTTTTGAGAAAGGTATAAAGCAAATTACAGTGTTCACATGTAATTAGCTGACTATTAGTGTGGTTTAGCCAAGGCGATAGGCAGACAGTACACTTCAAGATAGCTTGCAGATGAAAGGATGGAGCATGTTCTGGAGAGACCTGGATGTAGTAGTACAGAAGAGAAATTCCTGACAAATTGAGCACGCATCTGAGGATGTTCTTACCCTACACCATTACATGGCACAAAGTACTATACAGGCCTTACTTCTCTCCCCTATAAAGCTTAACCCTTCCTGGCATCCAAAGGTCTTTCTCCTTGGATAGCCCACTTTTACATTATTTAAGAATTAATTATCATTTCCTGTTTAAACACATTAGTTGGACTAAAACTGTGAAATTCTCTGCTCGTGCTTCCTGCCCTCCTGCCTGTAACAGAGTATGGAATGACTATAACCCTTGTAGGGGCTGGAATACCTCCATTTGTTTATCTAAGAGTGTAGATGACTAGGTCTAGTAAAAACATTACCACTTACCATAAGTAAGCATCACACTTGGAAAGAAACCCAAAGTGTGTCTGAGTTCAAGTCTTTGCAACTTCTATGAAAATGTGGGTATTTTACTAAATCTTTGTGCTAAATGAAAATGTCTTTATATTCTTCTCTCATTTTATAGCTGGCAGGGAAATGCTTTTTTCTGTCCTTTGGGAGTTTTCAAGATTTCATTTTTTTTCAACTAATTTTCTGGCTAACAAATAAGCTGCTAAAAAAAATAAAACAGACTGAGCCATTTGCTTCAGCAATTTCAAAGTATTTAACTTTTTGCTTTCACTTATAAATTAAAAATTAAGACCAAAACATATTTCAAAGCAAATAAATGTTCATTTAGAAAAATATCTGTCGGGACACTTGAAATGATTTTGAAACGTCTTTTACGTTTTTTGGGTTTTTTTTCAGTTGAGAAGCCTCATGAAAACTATATGATTCCCTCCAAACCTTTTCGCCTGTTTGGCATTTTCCAATACAAAGTTTTCATGGAAAACCCCAGACATAATCCGCTTGTTTCATCAGTTCAGCATCTCAGGGTATTCTTTTTTGGGATGACTTCTGAGAAGGAATAAATGAGAACTTCACACTCTGATTTGTTCCAGCACTGAAAATTTCAAATACTGCTGAAATTATCTATAATTCTGAGTATCTGTTCATGTAAAAGCTTACAGTTCTCAAGGCTTGCATACCTATGGCCTGTTGTCCCTTCCATTAGTTTCAAACAGGACTGATCTGAACAATTTCTGTTGAAGCAAAAATTTGTCGTAGGTTTTGCACAACTTGTACACTATTTCCTTGCCAGTGTGTAAACTCTGTAACAAGTTTGTTAGGACTCCATCCTGCAAGGAAAATGCACACTTGATATATCAGAGGAAATTTTCTTCATTTCTGTCATGCCAGACACAGAATTCACCAAATAGATAGAAGAACTAGTACTTTTGGAGTGGGTAAAGCCATATTCACTAAAGAATGTGTTATTTTCTGCAGACGAGGAATCACTTCTCAGCATACAATTAGCAACATTCAGTAAACAGTAACTTTTTAACCCCCAAAGAAAATTACCACTTCTAGTTTTAACTTTCATTTGTTCAAGGCTTATGTAGGGATTTGTCATGAACAAAAGCTGGAGTAAATTCTCTAAAGAAGAAATGTTGAATCAAGAGTGCAAGATTGTGTTGATGTTTCAGTTCGTCTTGAAGGAGGGAACCTTCTGCCATAGTGATGTTCAAGTGATGCTCAAGGAGAAGAATAGCACGCACAAGGAGGAGAGCCAACATGCCGGTAGCCAAGAGCCTGCCACTAGGGATAACACCTGGGGACCGTGTCAAGGTAAGGGCCCTCACAAGTCACTCAGCAAATGCTTTCTTTGCAACTCTTGCTGCCCTGCTTACCTTCTTCCCAAGGTCCGTCTTGTTCATTTTCCCCATCCCACTCTGCAGAATGACAGGAAAACCTGGGGTTTTTCAAAGGTTTCTGGAGAAAGGTACAAGCTTTCAAACAACTAATAGTCTTGCCTGGAAGTAGCTGTGCTGGGCTAGAGCAAAGGTCCAGCTAGCCCCTCACCATGTCTGTGGGGGAAAGCCCCAGCAGATATACAGGAAAATGTCAAAAGTCAAACGCAAGCTAATTCTCCTGAGTTATTTTCCTTGTTCCTGTCACTCAGTGCATTACAGAGACTGACAATAGAAGTTGTATAAAACAAGAACATTTAATGGTATCGAAGGAACCATCTTCTACGAATCTGAATATATTTTTGGTATTCTGTGGCAAAGTCCTGCAATTTTATTGTGCTCCATGACAAACATAAAATTTTGTTCATTTTAAACCTCTTTTGCTCTTTGTGCTAACACAGTGAATAAATATTCCCCTCTTCAGAACATTCTTCATAACATTTGTCATCATATGAATACCTTTCAAAGAGTTCTAAGTTTATCTAGTTTTTTCCTCACGTGGAAGCAGATACATACAATCACCCACAAGATATCCATTCTCAAACCCAACTGTTGTTACCGAGACTGAAATTCTTCCAAAAAATTAATTTCTTTAAAATAATCCAAAGGGTGCAAATATCTGAAGATCAGACAGATCTACAAAACCTGCCCGCAGCAAAATCATGCAATTAGAATCATACTCATAAGTGTTGGAGTCTTAAAACATTAATAGATCATTTTAATGGAAGGAGTTATTAAAATTGTATTTGATTTGCATTATTACAACATTGAATGCATTATGGAAAACTGAGTTCAGAAGAGAGGTACAGCACAAAACAGATTCTTATTATCTGAGTTGGAACTTTAAAATAGACCATGTTTTACAGTTCTGCCTGAATTTTCTTTAGTTTTATTTCTCTTCTAAATTGATAAGCACTCCTGTTTTTATGTTAGAAATAGAAAATGAGGAGAGGGATCAGAAAATAGCTGGAGATTGAAACAAAGACTCAGAAAAGTTATTTGAGGAGCAAAAAATCCTTCCCAATATAAGTAGTTTTTATCATATAAGAGATATGTTGTTCCGATCATAACCACTATCCAAAGTCCTGTGAATTGCAGGGTTTCTATAGGTGACTTAGGGAAAAGTTGCCCCAAATTTGGAAACAATTATAAAGGAATTCATGGCTCATTAGTAAGCATTCCTTGTTTTATTTCTGTTACAAGTAGACTGTAATTCCTGGATCTCTATCTGACGTCTCTTTATTGGGCCCTTACCCTCCCTGATGTGTTTACAAAATTCCCCAGTTCATTAGTGGGACATCACCAGCAAATCTGATGTGCAAATGTCTTCCTTAATCCAGTAGAAAGCATAGTTTGTTGGAGTCAATGGAATCATTTCTGTCATTTCCAACAGACTTAGGAATAAACTTGCAAGGGTTAAAAAAAATATATAACCATAATCACAAAGCAGAGGAAGGAATACAGTGAATTTGCTCTGCAGCTGAGATATTTTTAGTTTTGTATTCTTTAGAATTCCTGTAAAGGTACGTCCCTCATGCACAGTTGTCGAAAATAGCGTTTAGACATTTAGACTTGAGTTGATTTAATCCAGTACAGAAGTGTGCTCTAAATTTTTCAGGGCAGCACAAATGTGCAAAAACGGTGCCTTCGTGTTCAAAAGCCCTGTATCATCTAGAAGAACTATGCCACTAAATTAAACAGAGTATTTCTATTAAAAATAAAAAGTGTCCTGCACAAAAAAAATATTCTGTACCTTCTGAACTTAAAATGCAGTTTAAAATTCAATGCTCAGATCTTTAGCAGGTGTAGATCATCACAGAAACAATGCTGTAACTCTTTACATGATATTACCAAATTGTCTTGCTGGTAATTAAGAATATCCTCTATGGAATAAGGACCAATGACAGGAGAAAGTATAAGTTGATATTGTCTCAGCGTGCGTAAGTGGTAGACAGAAATATTCATGTGCCTAATCTTACACCTTGCCTACATGATACCCAGTGGGTTAAAGTAATAGCACACAGAATTAACTTGGAAAAGGCAATTCTCAACAGAAACTAAAAATCTTATGAGTTGTCTGTAAGTTTCTCCTAATTATACGTGTTAAAAAATGAAAAAACTAACAGGCATGCACTTGGAATATGTTTCATTAAAAATGTTTCTTTAAACTTTCTTTAAAAATCCAGAGCACATTATACTGTTTTTCAAGCCCAATTTTTTCTGTATTTCATCCCAAGAAAATCAGTATCTCTTTCCCCATTTCTTTTCATGGATTTATTACCTTTATATTTTACAGCCCAGGGAAACAAATGTAATTCCTATTACTCAGGAAGATAATGAAGTCATTCTGATGAAACATGACAAACTTTTGCTCTGAATTTCTGATAAAAGTTTCAGGAGAAAAGGACACCTCTTAATTCAATAGCCACTTCCAGGAAGAGCCATACAAGCAACGCTGTCTGCTACAGCACGGTACCTTTAACATACCAACATAATGAGACTTTTCCAGAATCAAACTTTTCTTTAAAAAGCAAGGGCTTCCCTCCCTCAGTATTAAAAGTGCATCTCTTCCAACCTTTGTGAAAATTATTTTTAACAGATTCCTTAAGGAGATACCCATTTTGAGCAGCATAGTCTCAGAGTTGGGATCTCAGGTGTTCATGAAACATGTTCTGACCTATGTGTTCTGCTCGTGGTTTTCCCCAGTATGCTAAGGGTTTTTGAAATCACTTGGTTTTAATTCAAATTAAGTCACTATGGAGATGGTAGGTCTAAATTCCGTGTAAGGAAACATATAGCTGATGATCAATTCCCTGTTTTCTTGTTTTGGATACTAAGATGAATTTTGGTTCCACCATCCCAAAAAACTTTAGAAATAGTCAACTGAGAGAGGAAAAGTATAGTGCATAGTAGTGAATGATGCTTGGATGCACGTGTTTAAAATGTCCTAAAAGTCCAGAGTAACCAGAATCATGATGTCATAACCAGATGACATTAAAAGGCCAAATATTTACCATACATGAAGACCAAAAAAAATAGTCTATATAGCTTACTCTGGGAATCTTTATTGTATATATTGAAGGATATTCTAGATTAGCAGAAATCGAGAAAGAATTAGGCATGCATATACATACATATATATATATGATTACGCTTTGATCTCACGTAAAATGTAGAAGGCAGAAAATGCTATGTATTAGAGGCCCCTGAGCAAGAACCATTATCTAGGCATCAAGTGCAAACACATTAGAACTGGAAGACTTTTTCGTAAGTATGAAAATATTCCACTAACAGCAGGAAGTAGAAATATTTGAATGTTTCTCTTGAAGTCCTCAAAACCAAATCTGGATGCCTCTGTGTAAAGCAGGCTCCAGCAGCATCGTCCCTCCAAGAGCTCTCATCAGTCTCCTGATCTCAATATCTGCACAGTCCAAGTAAGGACACACTGAATATTAGCATCTTTCTGAAGCTGCTTAATGTATTAGGCTCTTTTTTAAACCTGTTCGTATCGTGATTTCTCATGTATCATGCAACGTGGAGAAGTGTAGCCTTTTTCCTTATTAATATAGAACATACAATTATCTACATATGAAGACAAGCAAAATGCTGCCTGCTGTAAAACAGCAAATATTTTGTACAGAGGGAAAACTCCGTGACCTGCCTACTAAATGAGAAGCGCAAACACTGTCTTACATATGGCCTGCAGTGAACTCATCCCATTTTGTGCGTATTAGAGCTTTGCAAATCTCCAGAGTTTTGTGTTTAGCAAAGCAGATGTACAAATGGAGATCCTGGTGACCTCATCTCTGAGAATCAGGCCTTTGACATACATTACTCTCCTGCTGACAGCAAGAGAAGTGTCGATCACTTGGCATTTCACACCTGCAACTAATGTAGAAGTTGTAACAGTATAAGTGAGCATTAGGAATAGAAGTGATGCTTTGGACACGAACCAGCTATATTTAACAAGAAAGGTGCAAATCCACATTACGACTCGGGATATGTATTAGCTGCAGCCATTCTTTAACCTGGAAAGAAAGAATTATATCCAAGGGAACTTACCTCAAAGAGTTTCTCTGTCTTCTGGTAGAAGTGATGATTAGGCAAAAATTGGCCATTGTTTTTATCTGTAGTTGGGGAATATACGATTTAGTTCATACTGCTTCAGCTGGTAGGCCAGTCTCGTTTCAAGACCCTGATCTGCTATAAATACCTCGTCACAATGAATAGAGCAATGAACTTGCAGTAGTGCTGAGGACCTTGCCCAGTTCCTTTGGCCTGGACTGAGCTGACCTGGTAAATCTGCAGGGGGATGAGATCTCACTGAACATCCCGAGTTCTCCAACTCGCCTCTCTGCCTTGGGAAGTCCGTGCCTACAGACAGGTTCCTGGGGCCAGGAATTACAAGAGCTTTTCACCCACTGTTTTCTTGTTGGCAACAGATGCTCTGCACTGCTCCTTGAGCCTTTTGGACTTCTTCTAATGCTGCAGACTGTATTATCCTATCATTCTCATCACTGATCGGGCCTCTCTTAACTTAAGTAGATCTATCAACTGCAGAGCATTTGGGGTTGGATATGTTTGTCTCCTGCCCCATCTTGGAGTAACAAATCCTGTTGGGTTGGTAGAAGGGTACCATCAACCTTTATATCAGCTTGCTTTAGGTCTGGGAATTCATCTCAACTTGATGGTTTTGGAAGGTTTCTTTGTCAGTGTCTAACAGGTGCCTGCTCTGATGCTTCCTAGCCTGCAGGTTGATGCTTCATGGCTTTCTTCCTGGCTGAGAAATGTCACAGATGGAAATGAGCAGTTTTTTCTCCTCCTGCCAAGCGTACAGGGTGGGAAAGGGTCACCCCAGCACATCTCTTCTTGAAAAGTCAGGGGAGGCTACCACCACCAAAACAGTCCCCTGGGCAGTTACGTGACATTTGGCTTGAGAAAAGAAACCGGTTTGTCACCTCATTGCTTAATGGTGTGATCTCAAGCCAGAGCTGAGGTGTATCTATGGGTGAAAGAGATAAGATTACTTTATTAACACTATACTCATCATGTTCTGAAAATCTTCTAGTTTCCAACCTCAGAAGGTGATACATTAAAAATGTGGTGGGATTCTCGGTTATATGAATACGAATTTATAGGTTCTTCTGCCAAAGAAAACAAAACATCTCCCCCTACTCATCCTTCTGATTTCTGTCAAAAGACACAACAGCTCCAAAGTAGATGAGAGCTGTCATAATCCATGACCCCTTGGTCTAAGAACTGTACATACATGTAGGAAAGGTGTTCTTACTCAGAATAACATAAGCTATAGATGAGGTATGTGTGAATACTTTTGTGTAACACGATTGTATGTATGCGCTCTGCAAAATGTATTTTGGATGTAGTTGAGAATAGTAGCGTATATGATTCAAAGTAATCAGGTACACTAAAACATGTAGGATGGACACGGAAGAGACAAGGGAAGGTACAGATAAAGGCAGGAAAAAATGAAAGAAAATAGATGTGGAGACAGCTAAAAGGATGACAGGTGTGACAGGCAGGATCAGGTGGGACAAATCCAAATAGTTTATAAGATGGCAAAATGCCTCTCTGTCATTGTACCTTTGGAGTTTCTCCACAGTGACATTACAGTGCTTTTTCTACTCTTGATGCAAACAAGGCACTGAAGTTCTCCGGATTTTTTTTTCCCCTGTGTAAGATGTCCTTTACACTGTGATGAGATCACTGGTGTATTAGTTCATTTTAATCTTTTCAGAAAGAATCCAGGAACTGCAGTGAGGTCATGACTGCAGTAATGTCTAAAAGGATGGGTTTATGGAGGAAAGGAGAAAATTTCCTCTCATTTAGCAAAACTGTAACAGAATTTGTGGCTCTCAAGTGTGTTGGACAAGGTTTGCTTATTTTTGTCTATTGCATGTTTTTGCAAAAAACAGCCTGCTTCATACTCTTTCTAAGTATTGCATAAATCCAACAAACCTTGCAGGCGAAGCACCCTGCTAGAGCAGTGCTCCATTTCAACAATCACCTAGAAGTGTTTTTACCTATGGTACCTCCCCAGTCATACAGTCAAGAGAGGGGTAAAAAAAGTCAGACTCCTGTGATGACCTGAATGTCCTCACATTAGACCTTCTGTATCATTCAGAAGGCAGATGCCTCAATGAAAACATCCTAGTTCCCATCTCTTTCAAGAAGAAAAAAACCTTTGGAGCATCCCCCAGAGCCATGGTATCACTGTTTAATATGACATATTTGTGCCTCATTGATCAATGGAGTAATGTCAGGTGTGAATTTGGACCGTGACATTTCAGGCAATGATGGTTACTCCAAAGTGCCGAACTTTCACCGTTACTCTGGTTTTACCTCCAGTCTTTTCCACTCTTTGTTTGTTAAGTGAAGTGACAAGACTTAATGATATAATTCTGAAAGGTCTCTGGATGGATTTAGCACTGGAAAGAAATATGTAGACAGATGGAATCATACGCCTCACTTTATCATGGCCAGCGTGTTGTATTTTAATGTGTTCTAATGAACTTAAAAATTACTCCCCAGTGTGCTTGCTGCCTGGGTCAGCAGGGTTATTTTGAGTTTGCCATCTTCCTGGATTCTTGAGATAATTCCCTCTGGATTTGTTGGGTCAACAACAAAGTGGTGATAACAAATCCACTGCTGCTTTAATCCAGTGCTATGTTTTTTCCCTTCTTTACAATGTGGATCTGTGCATACTAACGGTTATGCTGCTCCTAGTTTAACAACTTTAGGGCATCAGTAACGTGCAGCATAAAACCAGTTCCTCTTTCGTATTTAGAGACCAAACATCCAGCAAGATCTGTGTGACACAGCAGATGCCACAGGTTTAGTTTTGTTCAAAGAGTTTAAGAGCTTTAGTTACCCAGAGAGGAGTGGGAGATTAATGGCAGTCATTGACAGTGATGGGGAACTGTGCACTCCAAATCCCATTGCAAGCAAAGAAGAGCCCACCTCTACATACCACTAATATACATAACTATAGAAAGCCTTCCTATTTAAAAAGACTAATTAATAATGCTTAGTGGTCTGGATTACTAAGTATGAATTGTCAGGGATTTCAGCAGGCTTAGGGAGGTGGGGGAATGGGTTAACATTGCATTGTGTAAAATTAAAAATTACAGCATTTTAAATTGTTTAAAACAATGAGCAGATAGGGTTTCCATGCCAGATTTGAGACGCTTGTTCTCTTTTATTTGTACTAAAATTTCGGCTTGAGCTCACATCGTCATTCTACCCAGACAAGCTAATTTGTCTACCTGTGTTCCATTTTAGGCCCTGGTTTTAATTTGAGGATGATTCCTGCTAATACCAAAGACTGGATAGGACATCCATTAAAAGTCTACACAGCGATTGAAATGGAAAATTCCAAAAGAAACCCTATTAGAGTTTTTCTCCATCAAATCAACATTACAGACTTCTTATGCATTTCTTAATTAGACATTGATATTAACTGGACTGTTGCATGATTTAAATCTAGCTCTTAATCTCAGCTATTCTATGCTGCTGTAGTTTTTATGACATCCAACTAGCGACTGCTTTATGCATTAATCTATCTGGAAAACCACCTTCACATTTTTTTTGTCTTTTTTTAGAAGAATAAAGGCCCCAAGAAGGAAATGAAAGCTTTTGGGTTCAGCCATTAGTAATTTTCTGCTTAGTATTTGAAAAATTGCTTATTTTAATTGCTTCATAGAAGAAAAAGATATCAAAGCTAACGTTCTTTCTCTCCAAACTTTGTAATTATTTCTCTCAGACTCTTATTTGAAATGCCTTGAAAGGATTTTCATTGAAATGTAGATTTCTTCTCTTTCAAAAGTACTTTTATTCCCCCACGCTTCTTTCTTTTTTTTCCTAGTGACTTCCTCTCTCAATTTAGAGCAAAATACATAGTCTCCAATCTCTGGACACTGTAGCATGTGTCACACAGATGTCCCTTAAGTGCCATCTTCTTTAAAACTATCCTTCCCATGGCCTACAGACTGTGCTGACAATTGGCCATAGGCCTTAGACAGCCTGGTATCCTTGGGCTTCCTCCACAGACAGCGAAGAAGAGTCATAAGTGTTATAGGCGTTCACTATATCAGAGTGGTGCTCATTCTGAAAATTGCTGTGTGATTTCCTTATTACGATCACTACCAAAATCAGGGAACCCTAATGGAAAAGTTTTATAAAGGTTAGTGAGCACGTCTGCGAACTGAAGTATGGGGCTCATGATAAAATCTAGGGACAGGTAAGCTTTGTATAGTTTTGGATTCTGTTTCCAGCAGTGTGAATTGTGAATATCCTAATCCAGAAAGGGATTTGCTAACCAAACCCTGTAGTTAGTTCTGCATTGTACTTAAACATCAGTAGTACAAAGCTCCAGAATTGTGTTGGCCTCATCAGTAATCCTTGATACCGATACAGCAATAGTAGCAAGAAGTTCTTTATTTGGCCTATATGTTTTCAGGGAACATTATTTACTAATAGATTATGATCTGGTCAAAATGATCTATACATTCATTACATCTAGAGCGGGCTTTCATAACTCACAGTATCTAAGAATGAGGCAAAACTCGCATTTGTTTATAGTGTAGCAATTCTGCTCAGCAAAAAAAGGTGCAGAGAAAATACTGTCCTAAGCACCTTGTGATCTGCTCTGAGTCCCCGGTGATTTCTCATGCCTGCTCAAAAACATCTTTAAGAGCCTCAGAAGAGTGGGGACCTGGCTGCCTCAGTGACTCCTCAAAATACAGCTGTTCTCTCTGAAAGTAAGTGGCCCCATGAGCCTAGTGCAGTCATGGCTAAGGTTATGTCGTAGAGGGAATCTTCACAGTGGAACAAAAAAGAGAAGATTGACATGAAGCTAAAGCATTCTCAATATCAGATTTTACATGCATTTTTTGCAATAACACAAAAGGAAGAACGAGAACAAGAAAATGAGTTAGAGGAAGATGGGGGGAGAGATGGCCTGTTAAGAAAAGGTACTTTTTTGCTCTCTGAATTTACAGTCCTGATAGACATCTTTATTCAAAATTACTCATTTTTTATATTCAGATACTACAGTTTTCAATACGAGGTCCTAGATTTGTCTGGACAGATTACCCTCTTATTCTCACAATGAAACTTAATTATCCTTTTTATGTCTTCAGATACTTTCAGTGATTTCCTGAACTGTTTCTGGGGACAGAGAGCAGCTGATGGGTCAGTCAGTAAAGCAAGTACTGTGCATCGCTGATGGTCATACATTTTTAAAGGTAGAAGCCCTTTGGTCCCAGGTCTCCTTAGAAAGATTTTGAGCACTAGTACAGGTAATTTGCTGGGTTCTACTTTTGCTCAGCTTTTTTTTGGCTGGGCAGAGACTAGTCCTTTTCTCAGCACCTTTCCGTGTATTATTTGGAAGCATCTAAATGTGAGTAACTCACCTGGAATCTGTAAAGGATATTTGAATGATTCATCTCTGAGACAAGAATAACCCCTTATGAAATCCAGGATGGAAATGACTGCATGGTTTAAAACACACCTTCCTGTATCATTGCTGTTGCAGCAGGAAGGAGTGCATCTGAGTAGTTAAAGTCCAAATGACCAAATAAGTTAGTTGAAAGCAGGAGTAGTAGCACAGAGGGTCATATAAGTTGCTAGTATTTAGTAGTTACTAGGCTTTAGGACACTTCATCGATTTCATCTGTAAAGAAACCTATAACACACATTATCCATTATCACTATCTTCTGTGTCTGAGCAAAACTAACAAAGAGTAGTCAACATGGAAAGGCTGCATAAGATAACCCAAGATTTGCAAGTACGAAAGAGAAAATTATAATGACTATTCATTCAGTCTTTGAGAGTTATTTTTTATTTAAATAATTTTTATTTAAAAATTCTTGTTATTTTTGTAAAAGTCTCAGTTGTTCAAATAAGAAAATAAAGAAGTGTTGTAATAAATTAAAATATAAATAGGCTTAAGATAATCACCCAATTCATCAGAAAGTAGAGACATAGCACAACTGGTGTGTGTTATAGAATCCTTTATGAATTAAATGCTAAATCACAAAGGGCTGACCTGGTAAAATAATTTTAATATGTAAATAGAGCAGGTGTTGCTGTGGTACACAGGTATGCTTTTTTGGATTGAACAAATAGTAGTTAAATGCAGTTTCACAATTAGACTGGGATTAACAATAGACTTTGTACATTGTATAAAATCCAAATTAAACAAAAATCCACTTACCCCGGAAGAGTATTAATATTCTAGTCACATCTCTGCATGAAAGTTGCTTCTTCCAAGTCCAACTTGTGTCCCCAGCCTGAAAGAAGGGAACAGGATGGCACAGTATTACTGGGAGCGCTTAGTCCATCATACCAAAACCAGAGATTAAGACAGCACTGCGGAATACAACACAGGTTTCTCCCTCACACCCAACCTACATTTTTTCCTGATGAGTTTATCATTCTTAATAATTTCTGCTAGCCTGAGAGAACAGATAATCTGTTTTCTATAAATACAATAAATAGTGCCTCAAAGGACATGGTATTCATTCAATTCATCATTTCAGTGATTCAGAATAAATGTAAAAAGAAAAGATGTCTAAAGCAACAAGCAGCAGGATGCCAGGATAGAGAGTCTCAGGCTGAGTCCCCATTTTTGCTGCTGATGGGTTCTGCCATCTTAGACCTGTCACTTCAACCTTCAGCCTGGGTGCATTTGTCTGTCTCCATAAAGCAGATAGTTAGCACCTTTTATAGGGTTCTTAGAGTACAATGTACTGTACAATCTGTACAGTGTATGGCAATAAACTAGGTCCTGATCTCATCTGTGCCCTCACTCTGTGTGACTGGAAAATGAGTGATAAAAAATAATATTAAGCTCTGAATAATTATGTATGGTCTTTATAGTGAAGCAGGCCTTGAGCATTGTGAGCTCTCCACTGGGAGAAGTCCCATTTAAAAAACCTCTCTGGCATAAAAATGAATCGAATCCTGTCACATGAATGGCCTGCATTTACTATTCTTTTCACTTACCTTCTGGTCGTTCATTTTCTGAGCTGACTTGTGCCTGTTCCCTGCTTGTCAGCAGGACTTGCTGGAAATGGAGTATTAAATAAACAAACAAACACAGACAGAACTGCTGATTTGGCAGATGCACTATTGCAACCATGATGTAAAACTATCAAACAACAAATGCAACTTCTGAACGTCTCATGATTCACACATACACCACAAACAGCAAGGGAGAAAAGTGAAAGAGAATTCTGACCAGTGCTAATGAATTTGGAACAACCCTGATTTTCAGATCATAAGAAATTCAGGATGGATCCAGGTTGAATTCTTGGTCTGGCTGAGCAGCATGTGTTCTCCTCCCTGTAACCATTGCAGCATTAAGCACTGCATCCATCATCTGTAAAAAGGCAGCACTTGGACTACCCTGATAGCAAGAACTATTTATGCCACTGTAGCCAAGAAAATCAGTCAGCATTTCGACACTAGGATATTGGAAATGTTTGGGAAGTTCAGGAGTACACTTCCCTCCTCCTAAGTTCCTGACAGCTCTAAGTGTGGTACCAGGGCTGCTTGTTTCATCTGGGAGACAGGGAAGGCACGTGCTGCCTAGACTTGGAAGCTGTTAGAACAGGCAACTGTTTGTACCTACTGCATTGGGATTGCCCCAGGTATGGGGCATCTCCCCCAGGGAGATGGAGCAAAACAGAGCAGAGCAGAGGCAGAAACTCCACAAGTAACCTAATGGATGTTTTGGTGGGAAGAAGGGGAGATTGATTATGGGAAAAATCTGCTGGCCATTGAATGTCCTGGAGCAACTATTGCGACACTGAAGCAGTGAGTTTCTGCGTGGTGGCTTTAAGACATCTGTCCTAAGGAAGCATTTGCAATGGAAACTGCGTCCTCTTTTTCTTAACTCTCCAGTTCCCATGGGCCAGCAGTTGCCTAGCTAATGAAATGCTTCTTTAGGGAGACCGGCTGGCCCCAGGGACTGGTAATGCAATATAGCGCCTTTCATCTCTCACCCATGAACCCAAGTCAAACAGAGTTTGGTAAATGGCCAATAACCCTTCCCATCCCAGGGGCTGTTTGGTGACCTGTGCGAAATGAGGAGGGTCATCTCTGTGTCTGTTTACTAGAAGGCAAGTGTCAACTTCCCCATAAATGGGACACAGTTACTACTCATATCACTGAATTTAACATTCTGAAGCCAAGAGAATGAGCCTGGAAAACTCAGCCATCTTCTTACCCAGCAATGGTGGTCCAAGTACATCAGGGCTTGAAGAACACTAATGAGGACAGTAGCAAACCAGGTTGTGCCTCTCCTGCGGACAAGAAATCCAAGTTTGAACTACTCACAGCAGCATGTGATTCCAGTTCTCCCCAGACCTACATGGAAATCCTCGAAGAATGGTTCAGTTTTTAGGTACAACAGGCACTGAAGCATGACCATGAAGTTACAGAAAGCTGCAGACTTCTGCAAATCTGTGTTTAGGGTCTCAAATAGACACAGGCAACCTGCATGGGGACACAGCATCCAGTACTGATAGAGTTAATATGTTGAGAAAACCTTCACTGGAAGGCTCTGTTCCCTCAGCCATCATGAATACATTGTTCTGGTTACCAAAATAGCTGTATTTGGAAGGGTTGAAGGCCAGAAGCTCACTGCAGTACCCATTCTTGCCCTATGCACTGCTCATTTTAAGGTCAGACCTTTAGCATCAGGAACCTGTTAGAAGAAAGAGGAATCACTTTAAAAGTTGTTGCCACTCTGGGGGTTACCCTGGAAGGTCCAAGAGGGGAAAGGGAAGGGCAGGGGCACATAAACACTTGACCACATGAAAAATCAGCTGCCCCTAAATTTCAATAGATCTGCATAAACCTTTGAAACCCACCCAAAACTCCAGCCAGTTTATTCTCACTCAGTATTTCCAGGCACCGCTATCATTTTGTAGTAATGTGGTAACATTGTCATTGTCAACTGTGAGTTACTGTTTAATCCCTACTATCTTGGTTAATTGCACTAAATTGGTATACCTATGTTAATTAAACAGAAGATGGCAGAGACAGTTTTTACTTCTTATTCTTTTGTGTAGATCGTTTCCCAAGGCTTCACAGGTTGTGGAAAAATAACAATACAGACACACCGCACATCACATTTCAGCTCAGGTGATAAAGCTATTTTACTCATACAGTGGTCCATGATTTTTTTTTCACATATCACAGTACAGTCTTAATTACCATGCTGCTGCTGCATGGCATCTCCCTTCGCATTTTTTTTTTTTTAATTTGTATTATTTGCAAGTCATAATCATGTTTTCCTGTCATCCCCAAGCAATGTGCGTGCGTGCGTACAGGCAAATGCCAAGCCTGAAAAGGAAATTTGATGCGTGTCCATGAATTGGAGTTTTCAAACTTTGGCTGAAGATTAGTACATGTAAACATAGCTCTGCCCCCTTCATCTTGGATAATTGGTCACAAATGCTACTTGACACTTCTCAAGTCAGACACTTTACATACTTCTGAGCATAGCTGAACTTTTTTGGCAGGAATTAATTTGCTTTGCAACTCAGCCGCTCATTCCTGGCCCGATCCCTACTCCAGTGATTTCAGCGCAATGTTCTGCGAGAAGCACAGGGGCAGGACCAGATCTGTTTGCTAGCTTTGACGAGGCTGGCTTTGTTGACGCCCTCAGAAATACAGTTCCTGCAGCTAATGTTCTGCCCTTTGCCAGCCTTGATTAACAGAAGGATTTTTACCTTCAGGTCCCTCCCTCTATTCCAATTACTGTACAAGTTACATTGCATTAGGGGACATCTCAGAAAAATGAGGAAGACAATGCAGCATCACCAGAAAATGAGGCTTCTGACACACCAGGACCCTTCCACAGCAGCATCAGTTTTATGGGAGATGGTTACAGACACAATCCCTCCCCAAAGACACTATCTCCATTTTCTCCTACAAACAGTGCATGCCCCAGCAGAGAAGGGGAATCCATTTCTGAAGTACTGATGAAGTCTGAAGTAGCCACAGAATTTCAGGCTATTAAGCAGCCTCCTGTTTCCTCTGGCATTGCTATGGGTTTACTCACTGTGCACCAGTACTGCAAGAGCTGAGCAAACCATATGCTCACTTCGAAGGGCTGCCAGGTCTCAGGGAACATTACCGCGCCTGTTCCAGGAGGGATTTGGGGCAAGAACACGTTCCATAAAACTTTTTACTGGGAATATTGCATTTTATCTGGTGATTTACTTTTTAGTCCAGCCTCTGGACTAAGTGGCAGTTTATCAGCATATCCACGTACATCTATGATTAACCAATGGAAAATATCATTCACCCTTTATTCACTGGGATGTTGATAAGCTACAGCGTATTAAAAATGTTTGTCAGTTTGTTAAGTGGGATATGTGCCAACATGCCCTCCTCATGCTGGCTGCTTCATCCAGAAAACAGAGAGAAAATGATGAAACAATGTCAGTTCTAGAAGAGGGCGACGGTTTGCAGGAGTTATTTTAGCATTATTGTCTTGCTCATCACTAACACTAAACCTGTAAATTAGATTGAGCTCCTACCTGCAGAAGCAAAGGATGAAACTTTGCGCTGTGCTTCAGGTATAGACCATGAGAGGGGCAAATACCTGGTCATGCACTCACGTTGCCTTGGTTCTCAGGGCTTCATACAGCTCAAAGCACTGATGAGGAGGAGCCAGGACAGGAACAGACCACACGATGTTTCTCTGACCTCTGGTAGCTTGTGTCGTGACTGAGAGCTGAACCACCACCCAGCCACAGTCAGGGAACCAGATGCCTCAACCATCTCTCTGTCTGCTTGGTCCCCACACTTTCCAATTATGGTCTTGTGATGGTTCATCCCTAGAAAAGAAGAGTAGCTGGTGTTACAAGAGATATGGCACTGTGGAAAAGAAAATGCCTCCATTGCCCTTGAATTTGCCATGGAATAATGCGAGAAGACATTGCGTGCTAGTGTGTCTTGGGTTTTCAGAGATTCTTACTTTGAACTAAACAGATGGAGACGTATGTTGCTTCCTCCTGTTTAGCTCTGGTACTGGAAGCATTATGGGAGTGGTGGGTATGATATTTACAGGTGAACAAGGCACCAGTTGGCAAAGAAATGCAACATAGCTCTAAAGCCAGAGCTAAGGAGGAGGCCTAGTTTCCATTGCTATTATATCACCATATAAATTTAGCTTTCAGGTCCTAAACATTTTAAAATAACATGTCTAGTGTTAAAATAGAAGAGTATCAGAAAAAGTGAATTACAGGTTGTAGGCTTCTAGTATTTACAGTAAAAGAACTATTATTGTAATTACACCTATAGAGTACTCATTTATGTTGTTATTAGGGGAAAAGGATGATAGAATTACGATGTATGGAAAGAAAATCTTGCAGAAGGGGAGCCAAATAATTTAGCTGTGACAAAGAACTGTGATGGCTACTCAATACACTTCTGTTTTCAGCACGTGAGCTCACCGTGTGCGCGTGGACCTGCAATGGCCAGTGATTTAGGGGAAATGATTATCGATCACTGATGTCTGGTGCAAATGGGAACAAACCACAGCCCACAGAAAGGCCTGACCTCACACACAAACCCCCAGATTCGGAGCTGGATGCCTTTTTGTACCATTGAACCGATTTGTACCGATTTCCATAGTCTTTGCTAAGTGAGAATGGAAATTGCCCAAATGACTCTCTAAGCTCGGTACCTCACAGACAAAAATCCTTCCCCACTGCCAAAAAGATCAAATCTGGACTCTTGAACATTTGAAATGAGACTAGAATAGGAAAAAAAAAAAATCTTTTTTTCAGGAGAAAGATGAATCTTCATTTTGACTCATTATTTTGTGGTTGGGGCTAAGTGGCCATTATTAGTACATAGGTACCTGCTGTTGTAAATCAGCTGGGTTGCCTCCTCGATGTCATTACTGAAAGTAAGTGAACTGTTGCTTCAGTGGCTAAAGATTTACTTGCTTAATGCCTGGTGTCATCAACAAATTCAGTCTGGCAATGACATCCCACTTGTCTAAGCTAATATACAGCTTTGCGCTCTCCTTGTTTTTCTTCCCATTCAAACTTACGCCTTAGTGTTAATGTCTACCACTGACCAACATTACAGCTGAAGTGAATGAAGTGATGAATGAACACACAGTTTGCATGTAGATAATTAGAAGTCCAGCTGAGTAGATCACATTATTTAATGTATCATCATTATGTTTGTATTTAAAAAGCATCTGAACAATATTATTTCTTCTATAACTCCATCTCTTCAGTGCTCTGACACCGGGGATGGATTGTGTTAAGCATTTTGGTAGAGATCTGTTTTCTAAAAAATGATGGAACCACTTGGAGCTTAAATCATTGCTGTAATAAGTATGTAAGTTGTCCCTTCTTGAGAAAACTCTTGTGTCAGGAGTAAAACTCCTTGTTTGGCTGTGCTGCAAGAAACAGGGTGATATTCAATTATGACAATTCAAACTCATCTGGTTTCTCCAAGTGCAGACTATATTGATTTAAAGTACTGATATAGAAAAGGCAGAATTAAAAAGCTGGTTTATTTAGAAAGTTACTTATTCCTAAAAATGTCTGTTCAGCTCATTTTTAAATTTGATTTCTAATCCCAGGTGAATTATACTGCATTTCTGAATGTCAAAAACTGCCTGTGCCTGATAACAGCGGATTGAAATACCAGCATAGTTCAGTCGTTTTGATCGTAGCGGTTTTGTTTGTTGCTTTGTTGGACAATGCTGTTTGCCAAAGAGAGATTGAGAGCACCAGAGACAGAATTACAGACCACGGTCAGTGCATGAGACTCAATATTAGTAAAGGACCACAGCCTGTAAGATCAGTGGCAAATGAAACCCGCTTGCAGGCAGAATCAATGTCTTGTTCTGAAAAAACAGTAAGGAAAATCTGTGCCAGTGTTTCAGCATGACAAATGAACTTAGGCAAGTTGAAGATAATCATGATTATTTAATATTCCACAGCTTTACAACTCGATACTCTGTGGACAAAAGATCAGAAGGCTGCTGAGTCCAAAGTTTTGAATCTTTGGGTCAATATGCTTCTCATGTCTTCAGCATTTAGTTTAATTTAGGAGGAAACAGTTCTAAGCTAAGATAAGATCTCAAACAAAATTGACGTGGACTCACAACATGGCCTAACATAACAATTTAATCTATCCTGTGCTTCCCCTGAAAGAAGACTTAATAACTGTGGTATGATTTCACCTGCTGCTTCCAACATTTGCTCATTCTTTTTTCCTGAGCAAATTTGGATTATCAGATGGCAAGCAGCTTTGTTCATGGTAGACAAACTTGAATTCATTTAGGATTAATAACAATGGATTCAATCCTGGATTCAATGGCAGTCTTAATGAATAGAGTCTTTGGAAGACAAATATTTGTTTGTGTTAAAGAGAAATAATTAGTTCTCAATTTTCTTGGGTATGAGGTTATTACAGCACATATCACAAAATATTTTCCCTATGTATCCAGCCTTGGGTGTACGAACTGCAGGAACGTTCCCCAAGCCCTAGCATTGCAAACACAGGCCATTTTGACCTTGTTATTTCAAAATCTGAAGTTTCGCAATGAATTATTTGGTGTGAGGAAAAACGTGTCTCTTACTCACAGTATTCTCTCACGCCCTCTTCGTGATCTGATGCTGGGAAGTAAGGAGAGAGAAAGATCCACGTCCCTGCGATCCATCAGCAGTCGTAGGTCGAGACAGGACTACTCAGATGGAGGAATCCAGGCTGCATCTGGATTTTGACCCAATCCTCACCATTGCCTTAGACACGGGCATCTTCCAAATTCCTGGGGGAAATCCTGCATTCTTTACTACTCGCCCTCTCTCTTGGGAAGCCACCGGAGCACACCCCACCACGATGCCCGGCCAGGGAGGAGCTGGCTAAGCTGCCAGGCTGGGCTGCGCTGCCCAAAACTGAGTACCCGCTGACCCAGGTGAAAATTAGCAAACTTCAGTAAATATACCCTGCAGGCAATTTTACCCTGGAAAAACATCGCCCACGTTGCTAGAGTTTAGGACAACAAATTAGAGCTTTTCATAGGCACTGGAAGCTTTTTTATTCTTTTTTTCCTTCACTCCCCCCCTCCCTCCCCAGTAACATCCACTTGCTTAATTCCATTTGCAATCACCCGGGGTAGGCACCTAAATACCTAAATAATCTTGTCCTTCATGCCTGTCAACATCTTGAGGCACCTAACCACCTTTAGAGATGTGGTGTGAAAGCTTGTGAACGATGCAATCGAGGAGGGAAACAAAAGACAAGTATCCCTATTTGCTGCCCAAGAATCCACAAAGAATGCTGCTTCAGCTCTGCTCTGATTTCTAATTAGATTATGAGTGATGTAGGACTCTGAAACCAAGCTGGAGTTTGTGCTAGCACTTTGCATGTATGAATGACAAAGGGACACCACTTTCATATTGATTTAAGCAAGCCAGTAGAAGAATGTTTAAACATCAAGTGCTTGATGCCCCAGTTTGCCAGAGCACCTGGAAATATCAAATTAATTCCAGGTGTTCTGCCATTAAGACAGCCTTGCTGCTTTTACAGCCACACACACAAAATGCGGCTCCCAGTTCCACAAATAAAAACTGAGTGATTTCTGCTCCTAATGCCTCGATAACTCTGACATACTGCAAGTTCTGGAAAGAATTTTAATCTACGTAGTTTTTTTAATGGGGAGGGGAGCAAGGGGGGAGGGATTTTAAATATGCTGCATACAATTTGTGATGGTCATCTCTAAAATGCAGCTCCATTATCCTTTTCCATTTGGAATGAATGAGGCTAATTAATTTCAGGCCATACTTGATGAGGTCAGCACCATACGAAGGGTGCGTGCTAGACATTGCTAATCTCTTTCAGCTGAGAGTGATGAATTAAAGATGAAGCATTCCTTTGCAGGCCTAATTTAGAATGTATATCAAAAACCTACAGCAAATAATACTATACCCTACAACAAAGGAAAACTTGTTCTCTCAGGCTCCCATGTAGGGTTGATTTTAAAGGCATTTTCATTTCACTTTGGAATTCCAGCTGTGGATGGGTGAAACAGTTCAGAAAATTCAAGCTTTCTCTCTTTCTATTGCTTTTATGGACAAAAGTAGGCAAGGGTAGGGGGGGCTAAGGGGAGAGAGAAACTAGTCAGTGTTTGATCCTGTATATACTGTGATTCTGACTGTACGCTCGACGTTTAGGAAAGCTGCCAGGGTCTTGTGCTCCCCAAGTACCTGTGACGTGACACACACACCCCCCACGGTGCACACTGAAATTTTACTGCTGGGGTTTTTTAAGTCTGAGGGGAGAGCTATCAGGTGTCCTGTTTTGTTCAGCATCATCTCAAGGAGGTTTTGTTGGAGGTTACAGGTTTTTCCCTGGGAAGCAGGACGGGCCTGGCAGTTCTGCTGGGTCACCCGATGAGGACATAAGAGCTTCCAAGCCAACGCAGAGCTGGATTTCTCCGGATGCTTTTGCAGGGAAAAACACCTCCCTATGCAGAAAGATCCCATCATGTCTAGGAGCGCAGGTAGCAAAATCTAACAGAAAAAGTCACCGTGAAAGCAACCACACCGGGTTTGGAGGGAGCATAAATTGCTACAGAGCTTTTGAATTTGCTGGACTTGGGGCTCAGCCAATCTTTGCCACCTTTCCCTTAGGCAAAACCCCCCATAAAGTCCATAGGGATTTCTCCCGACTGAAGGACTGCTGGATTTGGCCCCATGGACGGCAAGAAATTAACCTTAATTGTCATTTTGGTAAAACAGCGACTACGAGATCCTAATCCAACCTCAGAAGGAGGCTGAAAACAATAGACCACCGGCTTCCCCACCACTTTGCTCTTTAATACCTGGCAGTTTCTTGAAATTCTTGACAGGTTGCTGCAGCGAGTCAAAGTTCCCAACTGGTGGCCATAAGCGGCTGCCGTCTTTGTATCCCAGTAGTCCTCATTAGAACAAAGCTGCTTCGAATTAAATCCAATCTACATGCCGAATCAATCTTTCAACCCTTTGATTGCTTCTGAAAATATTTATATTTCTTAATAACGCACATTTTGTCCCACAGCCAGTGATTAAACCCAGACAAGGTCCAGAGAAGCCTGAAGTATATGTGGAAGGGGTTATTTTGGACAGGAAAAGAAAGATAAAGAACACACGTTTTTCCTATTGTGAAACCATTAGAGTGTATAAATCTAGCAATTGCAGTTGTATAAGCATCAGAGTGGGGTTGTAATAAATACAGATTGGAGTATTATAGTAACCAAATGGAGTTTATGGATTATGTTCGCTAGTTCATATTTCTCAGCTACTACAATCTAACTAGCATCGTGATGCACTCAACTCTATTAATATTCCCTATTAATATTCTCTTTACATGTTGGTGGGGAAAAAAAAGTTAGGAATCAACTGCTGCTCTGTGTAAAACAAACATGTTTAAAGAATCATGCCCTCCAAAAAAAAAAATAAACAAGAGGATGCTGTAAAGTGACTGTGTTAGAAGGGCATGGGCTGCGGCTGGTTGAAATCGGCTCTGTTCTGCTTAAAGTTAATAACTTCCATCTGAGTGAGAATCTGGCCCTAATGCAGGACGTTTGCTGAAAATTAGGATGTAAAAATGAAGACAATAACTGCTACTATCCCCCACCCGGGTAAATTTTTAAGGTGGTAAATAATAAGCTTTGGCTGGAGATGAGAAACACACAAAAGCTTTGAAGCTGTGCTTTGTGGTAAACAGCATATTATTCCCTCCTCAAAAAGTAGCATATATCCCAGGTGAGATATGTGGAGATGAAGGAAAGGATACATTCCTTGGCTGAGAAGTAGCCTAGATAGGGCCTGATCCTCCAGAGTGGGAATTTGCCATCGATTACGAAGGTAGCTGTGGCTGGGGATACAGATCAGATAAAGGCACTGTACCTGTCTCCCTCCCTAAACGTAAATGACTGCCCTTGTCTATAATAAAAGGGAAAAATTGACTTCGGAAAACATGCCACGATAAATCTCCTTGGGTGAAGTAGTACAATGCCTGGGTGAGAGGGAAAGAAATCCTAGAAACTAAAAATACATAATGCTTATTTAATATCATTGTCATCATCAGCATCACATGGGAAACACAGCTAATATACTTCAGCAGTGGGCTGGTAAATGCTTGTGGTAGTTTTGCTTGTGACAGTTCCCTCTTTTATAAAGGAGAGAAGGAAATAATCTCAGTTAAAATATTATTCATTCTTTCATCACATATTTCACTATATTAAACTGTAATTTCCTAAACATGTTGGGGGGGTGGCGTTATTATTATACATATATCCTGAGTCTTGACAGCTATTTTGCATTAATATATGATTTGAATGCTCGGTCTTTAAGGCATAGAGAGGGTTTTTTTATCATCACCAAAAATAAAGGGAGAGGAGTGATGAAAAAAGGGTCTCACAAATAGGGATGGATCCAAAATTAATGACATGCATGAAAATCCATTTTGGATCAGACCCCCAGCAGAACATTATATTGAATGACCATTATTTTCTGAATAACTTCTATTGTTTGACAACCCTGATTTCACACTAAACTTGGAGTTCATTTCTGAACAGAAGCTTTTTGCATAGAAACTTTAAATCATATCCCTTCATGAACACACACATACCATAGAGGATATTGTCTTATTAAAGAGTTTAAGCCTAAAGGTGTATGCCTATTTTTAAAAGAAATTTTCTGATTGTAGATAACTGCTCAGTTTGATTTAGTGTCCAATGATAGTGATGGGGTTGATAACTGAGCATTCATCGGTAATTCATCTTGTGCTAGTAGAAATTTACAGCAAAGCAGTGCTTTCCCAACACTGACAAGTCCTATTAATCTTCTTCAGACACATTTCAATAGGTGTCTCCATCTGTGCCCAACATCTAAACACTCTGGCATCACTAGGGACTTGGAGACACCTTCATTTCAGGTTACACTAGTGAAAATGTGATACTAGATTGTACTCTATTTTTAACCTAATTCTCTCTTTTCATTCAATTAGCCTTTCTTGCCTGCATTTTTCTACTCATGTGTAAGATACTTTTCCCAGGAAGAGCTTAAAAATGAGATTTAGTTACTTAAAGAGACAGAATCTGCCTGAGTAAGAGCAACCAGGAGCTTAATATATAAAAGCAGAATAATAAAGCTCATGCATACAGTGTGGAGACCAAATCGCAGCCGCAAAACATGTCCTGTGTTGCATGCCCACAATATTCCTCTCCTGATACACCTCTTGCAGGCATTACTCGGTTAGGACAGGTCTGAAACTAAACACCCCCACCTCCACCTCCCCAAATGCTGAAACAATTGCAGAGTATTTGGGGTTTGAAATCCAGTATGTACCAAAACATCTCTGTTTGTTCAGGCTGTACGGGAATCATCACCATACATCCCCACTTTGCTTTACATATACGGCTAATGCATGAACAAACACAGCACAGTCAAATTACAGCAATAACATTTATGGGTGGATTATGTTCCAACTTCCACGCTTATTATTAAAAGCAAGTAAATTGTAAAGCACATGGAAGAGGTAGGGTGCAAATGCGGGCGAATTTCCACTCGGAACCAAATGTTGTTTTTTCACTTTCAAAGCTGCGATGAGTTTGCTAGCAGACGCAGCACAGCTTTAAAGCTTACTCATTCAAAAATGTGTGTTTGGGTTCTTTTTTTTTTTTTCCTCCTTACTCCATTTACGTTTGCCTTTCAAAGAAGAGCAGATGCACACCATTTGGGTTTGGGTGGCTCCTACTCGCTCTGAACTTTCTTCTGAAAAGAGCAAACCATGAGCCGTGCGTCTGCTCCACAACTCAGAGGCAGTTTCAAACTTTGTTTCTGGCTTTATGAAGTTCTCTTGCGAGTTGTATTATAGATCTAAATGACCTTATTGTAGGTGGCAAGTTTAAATGTGCCATATTAATAACTTGTTATCCAAGACAAATTAAGTCCTTATGTGTCAAAAGCACTCTGCTCTGGATTACCTACAAGACAAGTATTTATTGAATAAACGTTGGATCCAATTTCATTTTAATGTGACTGACTGTATGCTTCAGCCCCTTAGAATGAGATAAAAACACTCAAACCTATAACTGTGTTGCAACATTACACCTAACTTGTCTATTTCTATTATTGTCTTTTTAATATGGGATATCAAAAGTGTTTGGGGGGTTTTAAGGAATTTTTTATTATTGTTGTTGTTATTATTATTATTATCATCATTATCATCAAGGAGAGAGAGACAGAAAAAAAGACTGGCATTCAACCTAAAGAGAAATCATTGAAACAAATTAATCCTATGCCGTTTAAATTGACATGGTAATCCATCATCAGCAAAGGGAAACTCTGAAAGCAATCTAGAATCTGCAGTTTCTTTCACTGGCCCTCAGGCACAAAGACAGATAGTAAAAGAGGAAGAGAGGGGGGAAAAAAAATCATAAAAGTTAGCAGCACCTTAGCAAAGGGAAGGGCTGGAGAGAGCAGCTTTCACTTTTTCCTGCTTTCAACCGTCCAGTTCAGAAAGCAATGCTGATTAACCTTCAGCTGTTGCCTACTAACGTTTACTTCTGTGTGTCAAATCATCTTCGGCCGCTGAGATATGAGTGGTTTCAAACAGTGCAGAGCCCCCATCCTACATAAACTCTACCATTGAAAACTCTGCCAAACATCAACTTGGGCATTTCTGCTTACAGAGGGCCTTTTATTAGCCTAAACTTGATCGTTCCAAATGGACAATAAATTCTGTCTTCACAGCCCTGGAGAAAAGAGCTGTACTATCCTTGGGAGTTTAATAGCTAGGATTTTCATAGAGCTAGCATGAAAAAAAATGGGGGGTTTTATTTGGGTTTGGCTTTGGGGTATTTTTTTTTTTTTGTCTATCCCCTGCTTTCTCAGCAGGCCTGTCCACTGTAATGTGTGTTTCCCAAGAGTTTTTTCAATCCAGTTTTAAATATCTAAAGTGATGAGACTTTGTGCATCTTTAAAATTTTATTATACTTCTGGTCAGAAGAAAACATAAACCTCTTGGGTCTTGGAAGCCCATTGCAATACAGCCATTATCCCTATAATGTCAACAGAGCTACAAAATTCTCTAGAAATAAACCTTTTAAGAATAGCTTTCCCTGCTTCATGTTTTCTTTTAAGGTCAGCGGTGCATCACTTTTTGGAAAACATTTCCCCTCTCTCGCCAGGTTTAGCAATCTGAAATAGAATGTATATTACTAAATGAATAGGTTTAATTTTAGACGCTGAAAAAATAAATAGAAGAAGAGAGCTAGGGCAGGAATAATACCTTTCAGTTAGAAACAGACATAGTAGAAAGAAAAAGTCAGAACTTTAGTGCCAGGGGCAAAGGGGTGAAAGGCTGGCTAATATGAACCATATCCAACATCTGCCCTATTTTAATTTAGCAGGGATAAAGTTTCTTCTTTTTTATTATTAAGAAAACTTTATGTGACAGAGAAACACATGAGCTATGTTATCAAAACTGTTTTATTGTCACACTGAAACTTAGAACTATTAAGAATTGGTGGAGCAAAGAGATAAAAACTCCCCTCCTCTCTCCTTTTATACTCTGTGACAAGCCTGGGCTCGGGTCCTGCTGTCTGGGATGTCCTTTTCATGTCTTTATGAAGTACTGCACTTGGGGCTGTAATATAAAGGGAAGGTTAATTGTTCAGGATGGGTCCAAATGATTGATTCGCCAGGTAAAAAAAAAAAAAAAATAAATAAAAAATCTGAAGATTTAAAACAAAATACTGCTGCAAAGATGTTCACGGGAGTCGCCCTCAGAGACGAGCCATGGTGGTGGCGTACAGCAAGGGTAAAGAAGGGCTGGACTGGGGACTTGTGTGAGAAACAGCCCAAATTGCCAGGCTGGAACATGATCTTGCTCCATCTAAAAGTTTTCCACCTCGACAGTGCAAATTCTACTGTAAAATAACAAAGTATACTGAACCACATGTGAGTAGCTGTAGGAGTAAGAGAGCAAATTGGTTCCTGACAAAAGAAGGATGAATACCTTTGGATAATCTAAAGTTAGAATTTGATTGAAAGCATAACATTCCTTTAAGCATCAATATGCTTAGGATCCAAAATATGGTTATTTTATTACCAGTTAATACTTAGATCAAAGCAAAACACTGTAGCTGGAAGGGATGTTCTCCCTGGAAATAAAGTTCCATGTAATTATTTCCTATTAAAAACTAAAACTGGTCTTAGATTCAAAAATTTGGGCTTCCTTGCATGTGATATAATGCAAGCTTGTCAAGAGAGAGCCGACGTGCCATTTTTCAATGTTTGCTGGTATCCCTTTGCTTTAAAGTTTTCAGTTTAGCTTTAACCCTTTGAATGTGAAAAATTCTCATCCAGTTTACCTCAGCCAAACACAGGGGATTGCTTTGGATAATATTGACTAATTTCTTATAAACAGAAATTAGAATTCGATATAAACTAACACCATTTTAAATAAAGTCTCCAAATGTAAGGTGGTAAAATATAAAGAAAATGATGTGGTAATTGATAGGCAAACTTAAACATTAAATTGTAAACAAATGTTTTAGTCTTGGGTAAAACGGCTCATCTTAATTCAATTCGGGACATGGAGTTTAAAATATGCATTCAAAATATTTCCAGGAAAGCTGCAACCTTCCAGAGGAGAGAGATAAGAATATATTTTAATTAAGAGGTTATAAATATGCGATCCCTTTATTTTTTTTTACCTTCCTCTCATGTGGTACATAACATTGTTCAGATGCAGTTAAATATCTATCTGTCTGTCTCTCTCTATTCCTGTCCAGGGTTTTGTTTTTATTTTATTTTTTCTTTCTTTTTTTCCTTATAGTTCAATCTTTATTTATGTCATCTCTGAGGCAGGCCCTGGAAAAAAAAGGATCTATCTTTCTGTATTTATAAACTACCACAGAATAAACAGGGAATGGTTCCTTTTTACAACTGATGGGCTAGTATTATAAGTAGCAATATGAAATATTTAGACACATTATTTCAAGCTTTCCAGCTGCTTCTGATTCTGCTAATTATTTTTGATCTGTCACTCAGAAATAAAAAAAAAATTTTAAAGAGTTCATTAGGACTGCAGAAAGGAAGAAGAGTCAGATATAAGGCAGCAATTATAATTTGGTTTTAACTTTTTTTTTTTTGCTGACTCATCAGCTATATTGTTTAGTAGAAGGATGGCTACAATATAATTCTATATTAAAAGCTTGTTAAATAGAGAAGGAGCTGAGACATTCAGCTGGGATATTGTTTGTCAGCTCAATTAGTATCCAAAGAATTTGAAAGTACAATAAATGTATCTGAAGATCATATCTAAACATACTTACCAAAAAGTACCCACCTCTCTCAGCAGTTCACATATTTCTGCCTTCTAACCGGGAGGAAAAAGGAAAAAAAAAATAAAATAAAATAAAATAAAAAAAAAAAGCAGTTCAGATGTATAGGTTAAGATTGGCGTATGGCAAGGTTTGTGTGAAATACAAAGAAACCTGTATTTCACTCAACAATTTCATTGCTTAAACATATAGTTTAGAAGCATCTTTTGCTTAAACATGTGGTTCAATAGCATTTGCTTCAAAGGAACAATTCAATGTGTTAAAAGATTTAAGAACAAAGAATGTGCTGCAAAATGCAAATTCTTACAGTGTTATACTGTGTATGCAATTATGTATGTAGGCAGATAGATATAATTTGAGAGTTATTAACTTTCAACATCAATGATGTACCCTGAATCAATACAATGTAACTACCTATTAAAATATAAACCAGGTGTGTTACCAGGCAAATACAGTCTAGGAAGCTTTTCTACATTTTTTTTTTCTTTAAAGATTACAGCTCTACTATGGACAAGAAGCTAAAGAGATTGCTGCTGGTCCTAAAGATGGAGATTGCTTTGCTTTTTGCAATATCTGACGTTTCTACAACGTTTCATTTCCTCCACGTTTGGGGGAAAAAAAAAATAAAAATTAAAAAGCCCCACAAACTTTGAGATGGTGTGAAAGGAATGAATTTTCTCACAAACGTCTGTACATTTATGCACCTCCCGGTGCCTGGGAAAGAGAAAAGTTCCCTTTCCATTTTTCCTTTGGCTCAAGGGAGGGGAATGAAGGGAGCAGAAATCGTTTTAAGCCTTGCGCCCCCCCTTACCCCGTCGGATGAACCCCTCTTGCAAACCCCTTTCTTCTGCCCTCCCTCCCCCAAACACAGCGCCTGGCGCAGTTAACCTCGGAGCAGGGCTGGGGAGGGAAGGGTTAATGAAACCAAGCTCTTTACGACCTCCAGGGTCAGACTCTTCCTATCTGCAATCTAAGGAATTAGGTAAGGAGGTTATAAGATTATAGTGAAAGGAGTTATAGGCCCTCGTAGCCTCACACCTGAACATATTGGGCTAATCCACTGGGATTCTTAAAAATCGCTTCAGCTATGGAAAACTGTTAATTAGGCTGAGTCTATCCCGAGGTTTCCTGTTGCATTAGTGATCCAGCCGAGCTGCCTGCACTCTATAGGCTCACATGAAATGCTCTTAATATGCCTACAGATATATTTTTTTTCTCCCTTCTCCACGACTAAAAACAGCATCAGCCACTGATTTCGGGAGAAAGCAAAGTTGGGGTGAAATTCAGCCCGAGAGATCAACAAAAGCCATTTCCCCCCCCCCCTCCCTCGTCCTTGAGCCCTGGGTGCCCGGCAGGCTATTTGCAGCTGTTTCTAACTTCAGTGTTTGTTTACAGTAGCGAAATTAGCACTTGGAGGAGAAGTGAAAAGCGGTTTTCACATCAGTTTTACTCCTCGGTTCCTAGCTTTAGATGCCTTTCTTCCCTCCCAGCAATCAGCATCATTTAAAGTGCGGCTCAAACTTTCGCTCGCTCCTTTGACTTAGTTCTCTGCAGTCGCATCCTATTTTCTGCTGAAGAAAAATGCACAGAGAGCAGGTAGAGTTTGAACACAGCCTAAACATCAATGATTAGAGACAAAAAAAAAAAAAAAAAAAATCCCGAGCATCCCTAAAGAACGTATTTTAACGTCGCTTGGCACAGCTCTGCCCTGCTCCCAGCTTTCTGCCCTTTGGCACTTCGACATTTGCTTATCTCCAGCAAAGTTTTCTTTAATCCGCCGAGACACCCCAGGGCTGTACCTGAGCCACGGCCGAATTACTCCCTACGACCGATAAAATCCTGCATCAGCAGCTCCCCAACTTCAATACTTCAAGCACGGGCTGGTTTTAGCCCTTTTGTCATTTGCAGAAATGCTGATTTTTTTGTTGTTGTTGTTTTGGTTTTTATGCCACTTGTGGTCACCCTCGAATGGCAGCAATCTGTAGATTACATATTACGAGCCTTGTCATTACGTGGGTAAAATGAGGTGGTTAAACGCTAAAATCCATTTTACTCACCACATTTGCTTGGGGCGGGGGGAGGGAGGCATGGGGAAGGAGAGGGGAGAACAAACTTGTAGGAGAAGGATTTAAGCCCCTCGCATCTGAGCTGGATGTGCCCTCGCTTCTGCTGCTAGAGACCTCCCTGCCTGGTGGGCACACGGGGCTGGAGACCCCTCAACTTCACCTCCAAGTCAGGCGCCCGTTGACTCCAGCCCTCGCCTTCCTCTCGCTCCTGGGTCTTTTGTCCCCATTTTCGTGGTATCTCAGCATTGCTCCACAGAGGCGACTTTTCTTTGCCTCTCCTGGATTTGCTCTGGAGCCTTTCGAGGCTCCTACTCGCCTGCTCTGCCCCCGTTTGCCTCTTTCATGCGTGTCCCTGATCCCCCTTCAGCTGATGTGATTCTTTAGAAATGGGGGTCTTGTCCCGTCCCTACCTTTGCCGGGTCTGATTAGATATTATTTTTTCATTGGCTCTGCTACAATGGGTTCCTCCCTTTAATCTCTCGATATATTTTCCCCCTCCCGGTATAACCAAATCCATGAAATTCACAGCCTCTCTCTTTGACACGACTGGCTCGTCTAATCACTCCATATCGATTTCCCTAACTCTTTTCATCCAGCTGAAGACACATCTTAAAACACTCCAAGCCAGAGTGTGCTCTTTGCTTTATACACACTAATAAAATGATTTACCCTTCTCTCTCTGCTCTCCTCACAGGAGAAAATCGTTCAAGTCGCGGCTATTTGTGTGTGATCAGTAAATATTTAGTGTGGCGACATCTTCAGCTCCTCTCCTGATCAATACACAACCCAACAGGAGGTGGACTATTGTCCGGGTAGTGACTTGCTGAGATCTCCTTTAGATGAATTCTTTGCCTCCCCCTCCCCTCCCCATACAGTCTGTTATGATTTATCCTCGAAGGTAACCAGTAAAGAGAAATTGAGGCTTTAAAAACGTCTGTTTCTAACCTGTTTACCGTGACATTAAAGCACCTAAGCAAGGAATGGCTTATTCTTCCCCGTCTCCCATCTCCCTTTGATGGGCTAACACAGCCCAAGCGCTGCTAGAAAATGAATATCAAACCGGGCAGCCGTCGCACTGTCGCTTCCCATCCCTGTACCCCTCTATCCCCTCTTCCCCGGCCCCTCCAGCAAAAATCCGTCCTGTCTCTGCGGTGCAATGTCACGATAAAGGGGCGATTCCCCGGTCCCACTCTGCAGCATCTCCGGGGCACTGGACTCGCTCCCACAGCTCTGCCTCGGCGGGTGGGTAACGCAGTGCCCAAGGATGGAGGGTGCCCCAGCAACCTCCAGCCCACCTCCTTCCTCCTCCTCCTCCTCACATCCCGCAGCTCTGCCTGCCCCAGGATCAGGCTGAGGCAGGGCTAGGGGCTGATTGCTGTTTGTTTGTTTGTTTGTTTGTCTGTTTAGGGGTGGTTTTTTTTGTTTAGGGGGGTTTTTTGGATTTTTTTTTTTTTAACGACACGGAAAAATCTGCAGTGAAGGGGGGAGAGAGAAAAAAAAAGGAAATGGAGAAGAGCTTAAAGCCCGGTTCCTGTGGTTAACCGTACACGAAATCTTTCCCAGGGTGATAAAATGGACAGAAAGAGAAGTTCGTGTGTGTATGTGTATGTTTTATCCTGATCTGTTATTTCACTCCTGGGAAAGCCTATGCCTCGAATAGGAAATATTTCCACTTGTAATTACCCCAGGAGCGTACGCTGTGTGCCCGCTGCTCTCCGGTCAGAGAGATGTCTGTGCAGCACACCCAGGCGAGACAGCTACGCCTTGTGTGCGTCTGTCTGTCTTTGATGCAGGGCTGGGTGCCTATACACAATAGATACACAGTTGTATATGTAATGTGTGTGTGTGTGTGTGTGTGTGTGCTTAAAAACATCATGTCCTGCAGCCTACAGAAGTGCCCAGCTATTTATTTTATTTCCGTGTGTGTGTGCCTTTGCACGCAAGCTATAGGTCGAAGGCGTTTATCTCTGTAAATGTACGTCGCTGCATAAATGTATGGCTGTGTGTTACAGATGTGCGACTGTTATTCAAATCTAAAACCAGCTACATCCACCTGTTAACTTTGTTTAGAAACCACTTTCACTAATGGCTTTTCGCTAACTTATTCAGTCCGTTACTCGACTATAGGAGGCAATGGAGGGGAAAAATCCATATGAAACCCTGCTTACAGCCTCTCTTCGAGAGGACACTTTACACACCTTGCCTAGACAGGGCTCCTATAGAGCGCTTATCTCTCGAATATATCTTTATACTAATGCATACTTAATTGGTCTGTCTTGACTGTCCATATAAAACAATTTAATTAGGGTGCTTTCTGCTTTGGAAAGAAAAGGAAAAAAAAAATCTGCCCAGCATTTATTGTATTTAGCACCAATACAGGCAGAAAATGTTGCACAAGTTTTTGGTTGAAAGAGCACCTATGTGTCCATTGAAGGGCGTTGATCCGAAAAGACAGAGAGGACAAGTAAAATCGATTTGAAGCGACCCTCTCTGTCCCTTTCACACCATTCAGACACTCCATTCCTTCTAAGACAAAGACCCAGCGCCTTGGGAATGTTGGCAAGGGGGAAAAAAAGGAGGAAAAAAAAAAAAAGGGAAAAAAAAAAAAAAAGGCTTCAGTCGTGTCCCCGTCCCCCCCCCCAAGCAAAAGGGAGAGCTCTGAAATTCCTTCATATTGCTGTTATTTACCCCCCAAGATATGTTCAACTCCAGGATTTTCTTCAATTCGGCGTCTAACACTGCTGCTGGGAGGAATGTCCCTGGAAGGGGAGGAGGTAATTATGGCTATTAGTGCTGCGAGCCCAGCCTCAACCTTGGTCACTCGCAGGCTTTTAGGGTTAAAATAGCCCTCACCTCTGACCCCTGCGGAGCAAAGTTGGAGCTATCGCCACAAGTTGGGCCAAAGTTTTCAAATCCAGGGCTGGGCAACACCGGAGGGGGGAAACTTCTCCCTGGAATTATTTTTGGTTGGGATTTAAATCATCTTTAGTCTATTTAATTGCCTTTCCCTCCTCCTTTTGCCAAACAATCCCTTTCGGGGGTGTGGGGGGGGAATCTCGAAATGCCCTGCTCTCACTACCTTTCCCACTGCTCTTTCCATTTAGGTTTAATTTGGCAGATTGTTTTCAAGCATGAAAACGGTTATCATCAAACTGAATTACTAGGTCATCCTTTCATCCACGGATCTATAAAGAAAAACGGGGGGGAGGGGCCCCCCCCCTTCAGGCTTTCCCCACCACAAACCGTTCAGCTTTACAGAAAAGGAGCGCTAGGAAAAAGGGGAGAAAGGACGAAAAGCTTGAATATGTCTTCTGTGCTTTCTGTGCACCTTCACCATCCTCCTCTGCAAGGGGAGGGAGGGGGAATTTTGGAGATTGGGGAGGGGGGGGAAGCACAAAGTGAGGAGGGGAGACAGCCCACAGATGCAAGTACCCCTCTGGCAATAATAAAAATTCATTCAAGTGGGCTATGTCTCCATCTTCCATGTACTGATTAGACTTAACAAGAGTGGAAACTTGTGTAGACCATATTTATGGTATTAACGAGCAGTTAAAAGATTTAT
>NW_009622691.1:0-2923 GCF_000690535.1 Cariama cristata
GCCCCTGGGAAGGACCCACGTTGGAGAAGCCGATGAAGGACTGTCTCCTGTGGGCGAGACCCTATGTTGGATCAGGAGAAGAGCGTGAGGAGGAAAGAGCAGCAGAGATTAAGCATTATAGACTGACCGCAGCACCGCCTGCACCACTCAGGAATTAGGAGTAAAGTTGAACCTGGGAAGAAGGGAGGCACGGGCGAAGATGTTTTAGTTTTGTTCTTATTTCTCACTGTCCTACTCTGTACAGTTAATTGGCAATACATTACATGAATTTACCCAAGTTGAGTCTGTTTTGCCCATGACGCTGGTTCGTAAGTAATCTCCTGTCCTTACCTCAACTCAAGAGCTTTTCGTTGCATTTTGTCACCCTGTCCGTTGAGGAAGGGGAGTGATAGAATGTCTTGGTGGGCAGCTGGTGGCCAACCACAGCCAACCCACCATAGAGGCTTTAAAGCATTCTTCTGCACAGTGACACTGAAATATTTATTTTGATCTTGGATGATCCAGAATAGTTGACTTTAGGGTGGTTTTCTGAATTTCTGTCAGAAATAGGATTTAAATCCCAGACCAGTAGGGAGCCTCTTTTTTTCCTTCCTGAAAGAAGAATTCAAACACAGTGAATTATGTTATTCCTAAACAAAAAAAATAATGAAAGAATCATAGCCTAGTTTTCGCCACCTCATGAAAAGTAGCACTATCTACAGTTTCTTGCAAAGCGAAACATTTTGTCTGTTTGTTTATGAGTATTTCAGTGAGGTTTATTTTTATTTCCCTCAAAAGACGATGAAAGGTAAAGACCCAGTCCTACATTTCTAAAATACTTTAAGTCATGGGCTGGATCCATCTAGTTGTTGATTATGCTTGAAGATACCGTTCTGAGGTATGCTTTCACCACTAGCAAGATCAGTTTAAGAGGCTTTTCACTTCCTAGCTTTCCCCTTCCTGCTGAATTATATATTCCCTTCAGCTGAATCTGCAGCTCTCTCTGTGGCACCTTCTGCACAGGAACTTGCCACTTACTCATTTTACAGAGTATTATCTAGTGTGTAATAAACTCCCTGGGAAAAGACAAGGTCTGGAAAAAAAAAAAAATGGTCAGAAATCTTTTAAACGAGATTTGCCACCAGAGGAACTATGACATGACATTCCACTCTGGGATCTCCTGCTCGCCCTCAGTTACCATCCACCATGGTAACTGGAGGATAATTGGTGCTCAGCTTTATTGATGAGTAGAGTGTGGTGTCAAAGCGAGGGGAAAGGAATTTTCTGTGCAGTTTTTTATTAAGTGACTCCAAAGGACATACATTCCAAAGCTCCCATCAAATTTATGTCAATTGCCGCCACATATTTACTTTTATATCTAAATGTGATTGACTGTTTATGAATCCCTTCTACAGAGAGAACTAGATAGATAAAGCGTAGCATAGGAAATCAACAGTGTGTATGTTAGAAAAGAGAAACATATACATTGTTGCATACCCATGCTTGTTTTAGAATTAGTCAATTTTATCTGCTACATTACACATATTTTGCTTATCAGATAATTGTTCAGCTGTCTGAATGCAGCCAGTCTTGTTATTAACACAATTTAAATTGGAATTAACCTTGTTCCAGCCTATAGTCTTTTATAAAGAATGATCTTCATGTCTGTAGACTAATTGCACTGAGAAAGTTCACTGCAAAGACATAATTAATAGTCCATAATGTTTAGGAAGGTGACATTTCCTACTTTCTTTGAACTCTCAGTTTGGTATTTGAAAGCCAGAATAAGGTACTGAATCTAGGATATTTAATCTGGAGTGGTGTCTAGTTGGCAGTTAACTGAAACTGCTTCCTTTCCCCTAACAGCAATAAACCAGAAAGGACTAATTACCCCTTTTTATAGGTGCAATTTGAACTTAAAACTCTAGAGAGATCATGAGTAGTAAACCACTGTTATAGTCGATTCCACCATCTGCACCTTAAAATTGGGACTATGGAACTAGCAAAAGAATACACATAGCATTTAGCACTGAAATCCCCTAAACAAATTTTAGTTTTGTTGTACGGAAAATTTCCAGAAGGCGGCAATAATTCAGTAATATTTTCTGATTCCTTTAAAACGAATTTTCTTTAAATAAATACATATTCCATTTAGTCTACTATTAGTACTTAATTGAAACTCACTCATCTAAAGAAGATGATGTATTGATATTTTTGTGAATTTAATGAACCTCTTTGTATTAAGACATTTTTTGCTTCAGCCTATCTAAAGAAACCAGCCTTAGGAGATTCCTCTAGCAAGAATGGCAACTATCACTTCTCTAAATCTAATAGAACTTACTACCATATTTTTGTTTTCTTTTGGTGTTTTTTGTTTCTATAAATAGGCATGATTTATTAACTTCAATGTAAAATGTTAGGCTTAATATGTTTTATTACTTTTATTTTACTGCTAAGTTGCGAAGTTCTGTGTGTTTCTGTATCTCCATAGCTGTTTACATAAATGAGAAACTATTAAATTTGTGGTTTCTTAAACATACTTTTTTGTTAGGCTGGAGTTGTCAGAAAAAGAGCAAGTTTTGTGAACACCAGCTAAAGAGCTGTCCGCTTTAACCATATTACCACTCCTTCTCTCTCTCTGCTGCAGATTTTCAAGTCTTGAATGGGGTGAACTCTGCATTCATTATTTTCAAAATTTCTAGCTCTGACTCACAGATTTTTTTTTTCATGCTTTTGGACTGTTAATGTTACCAAACCACCTCATAAGCATTTCCTGAAACGGTGCACATTTCTACAGCACACAGTACGATTGTGGCCCCTCAATTGTATAAACATTCACTTGAACAGTCTTAGTGTCTAGAAGAACTTCCTGTCCTGAATCCAAACTGCTTAAAAAGCAGAAAAACTTCATTTTGGACAGATTTTTCATCTTTTTTTCCCTTCC
>NW_009622691.1:2941-10074 GCF_000690535.1 Cariama cristata
CAGTTAGTTTCTCTCCTTCCACACTTCCCTGAAATAAATAGACAATCCAGAACTGTATCGAAAGAGAAAAGCCAGAGTTTGGCAGCAGTTCTCTTGACACAAACTGTTGGTCATTTGGGGAGAAGATTTGTTTTGCTCTTGGTTTGTGGTTTTTTTTTTTTAGCAAAAAATCTCTGGAATTTCAGGGAAAAAAAAATATAAGCTATAGCTGTAATGTTTTAGAGGATCAAAAAATCCCACAACCTTCAAGGAGCTTCGCTTTGCTTTCTCTGAAAGTATGTGGGTGGCACTGTTTTCTTCTATCCACTGACTTTATATTAAGTCCAAGAAATTCTTCTGAGTGTGTGTTTTTCTGAAGTACACCTGGAAATGAAATTAAGTTTCAAACAGGTTTTAGATTCAGTCGATAGTAGCCCGCAAATTGAAAGACGGGCTCTTGATTTTTGAGATACAAGCAAAAAGTTCAAAGCAATTTTGCCAGAGAGGCAAAAAATAATGTAAATTTATTGCTAGTGCAGGGTAAACTTTGGAACAGACAAAATGCAACTTGATTTTGAGCTGTTTCTGCAAAGCATAGCTTGGTTGATTTTGCAGCAGAGAGAACTTATTAGTAATTCATGAAGTCATATATTTGCACATGTAGCTGTTGCTATTCATAAAGTTGGCTCAGTCATGAATGTCCTTAATTCACACTTAAAGTTTTTATACATAGTGTCATGTATATATGTATATAAAAGTCATATAGAGGTAGTCTTTGATGGTTTAAAAACAATACTTGACAAATGTCAATTTGACTAGAATTCCCTTAATACACACACACAAGGATTCATGTCTCCTTTTCTTGAAAAGAGGTCTCACTGTCCTGCCTCAAATGATCTCCCAAACCTGAGTAAACATATAAAGCTTGCAGTCCATTTTGCATATGTGTTGAAATCACTAAACCAGTCAATTTAAATATATGGTATCTTACCACTCTGTGTAGTAACCATAATGTACAAACACATATGAAAGGTCTCTAAAAAATAAAAGAAAAAAAAAATCTTTGATAAATTTGCAAAGTGCTTGAAAAAATTTCTTTAAATAGTAAGTTGTTAGAATAATACCTATAGATTTCTTTCTTTCACTGACTGTAATTGCTTAGTTAAACATAAAATGCACAAAAGTAGAAAATACGTCATTTTGTTTCCAAAATTTTTTATTGATCCACCAACCTACTGTTTATGACTTTGCAATAGTCAATAAATTCTGACAATGTTTGATTGGGGATGACTGCCATCTCTTACAGGACAAGTTGTCTAAGAATAAGATAGGTTTATTAAGATTAAAACAAGATGATAACAGGAAGTCTTGAAAAAATTGTATGAATTAATTGAGATTCGAATGTTGGGAAATTTTTTCAGTTAATAAGAGAAGTAGCGTTCTTTTTAAATTAATTTGAAAGAAATCAAACTGTGAAATCTGCAATAAACCCCATTTTTTAGCTGGACAGTCTAGGAAAAACTGTCAGAAATCTATTTTCTAGTGATTTTTAAAAAACACCACAGAGGTTCCTGAACGAGAAGGCAAAATCTTGTTAAAACCAGAAAGAAAATAAACAACCGAGAAAAGGTAGCTCCTTAAATCAGTATTCTTCATCAGATTTTGGCAGAGTGGGGGCAATAAATGACAGCCAGCAGAAAATGTGGCACTGGACCTAACATATTCGAGATGATAAATTTTTCCAGGCCCAACAATGTTCTTTTCTCTTTTCTGTTGCATCTCCAGACCTTCCACTTTATTCCTAACATCTGCCCTGGGACAAAGCTGTGTTTCTGTTGATTTACATTGCCTCAGAGCACCCTGCTTGCCAATACTGTTGGCTGATGCTTCCTGCCATGAGCTGTAGTTCTAATGTGAGGATACGTCAGGAGACAGGAAAAGAAAATTGAGAAGTTAAAGAAAGGGCAGATTGACCAGAAACTTTGGCCTGAGCTGTGTTTTTCTTCTCACACACACGCACAATCTCCATGTGGAAAGATTCTCTTATACGTACATAAGATTCATGATAGCACAGAAGGAGATTTAGAAGCCTGTTCGGTATAATTCTCCACTTTTCTGAATGTTTATCTTGAGGTTTTGGGTCTGGAAGAGCAAGATTGAATAGAAATTGCAGCCATCTCAGCTGGAGATTGGATTGTTATGTGTGAGAGAACGTAGGATTCCCCTCTAGTCAAACATACAGATGCAACAGCATAGCCCCAACTCGCGTAATCTTCTCTGTGGTGCCTCTCATTTGGCTAACCACCTTTGAGTTGGCTCAGCGGAAGGCTTTACCTCTACAAATTCATCTTCGGAGACCAGAGACAGCGCAAATGCAATGATCCTTTATAACAGCTATTCTTGAGAACTGTCTGGTTTATCCTGTCAGAGGCCAAGGAGATACCTGGAGTATGTAAGATGTCTGTGGTGGAGGAGGGATGTCCTGGGACTTTCTGTCCTAGGAACTCTCTTACAGTTCCTCCAGTGACACAGGAAGGGACTGAGTTATCTGGAGATGAAGAGATCAGCTGACAGAGCAGAAAACAAAAAACGTACTTTGAATCTTCAAGTGTCTAATAAGGTAGGCTCTGTGATCAAGCTTTTCCCACAGCGAAGGTATTTGCAACATGTCCTGAGGTGGGGGAGTCTCTGATTTGCAATAAAATACGAGGTCACGTTGCACGTTTTCTTGTGCTGGAAACCAAGACAGACCCATAGCAGGGCGCAGCTGAGCCTCTCAGCCCAGATGGCGGTTCCTCAGGGAAAGCCTGGGTGAGGAAGGGCAAAACACTGCCTGGCAGTGAGGGGTGAGGGGAAAAGTGTGAGAAACAGCCCTGCGAGTTCCTGCGAGAATCTGATAAGGCAGAACATTATTATGGAAAAGAAACCTTATAGAATCATAGGATCATAGAATCGTTATGGTTGGAAGAGACCTCAAAGATCATCAAGTCCAACCTTCTACCCAACGCCATCATTATTATTGTTATTATTAATAGATATTTCTGTAATAGAAATCATCGAGAAATTTCTGTTACACTTTTTCATATAGAAATTTCCATTACATTTTATCAGGCTATACAAGAAAACAGCATAGCCATGTGTTTTTGTTTTAAAATTGATTAAAAAAATGTAAACCAGAACAAAGTTTGTCTTTTCCCAATACCAAACCACAGTAGATACATACAAATAAGCACATGTGCACATAAACTAAAACAAAAAGAAAAAATTTTAAAGAACACTGAAGCATTGCAGAAATATAAGCAATGAAATACAGCTTCAATATATCCTGTGTTTTTCTTCAAGGAACATCACATGAAGGTAACATGCTCTTGGGACAACGTAGTGGCATGACAAAAGTAATTATGTTTGATTATTTAATCATATTATTACATATTTAAATTAAATTAATGCATATAATTTTATTTCAATAAAAGTGAAACTTGAAGAATAGTTGCACTTCCTAACTTTAATTGCTTCAAAGATTAACTTTTTAAAGGTTACAGAACATTAAACCTATCAAAATGTTAAATTTAAGGGGAAATTTTTTTTTTTCTTTAGAGCGAAAGATAGGTCTTCAGGGTTAGGGATGTAGATGTTATTCTAGTAGGCGGTGACACTAGTCGCAAGCATATTACTAGACATTTTCTGATAAATGTGTCTTACTGGAGAATGTTAGTTCATCTCAATTGAAATTATGGACAGGAAAATGTTTGTTTAAATGACTTTCCTAATTGGAATTGTGTTCAAAATTGTTAAAATGTTATATGTTGATTTTTTCCTAAGAATGGTCATTTGTTCTTTCAAATAACATCTAAAACCAAATTTACTTCATTTATTGTGAAGTTTGTGTGTTGAAATAAATAAACAATTTGATTATCTTACAATTAAGTACAAAAACATTTGCATTTCCATATCCCATAAAATATGAGAAAAATAAGATTGATTAGAAAAACAGCTAAATATTAAATTCTCCTGAAAACAATGTTTCACAGGACTGATAAATAATCACATCAGGACCTTGAAACCTTACTTTTAAGATAATTTAACATAAGTAGACAATAATAATAGTAATAGTAATAATAGTGGTCTAATCACACTTGCACCACTGTAACTTTTGACATTTCATACTTGCTGGTAGATGAATTTCTGCTAGCCTCAATGTTACAAGAAATAGTGAATAATTGTCACCTTTCCACCTTTTATTGTTTATTTTCCTCATACCCTCTCTCATCTCTTTGCTAAGCTCAAGATTCTCAGTGTATTTTAATTTTTGTTCTATGGAAGCTTCTCCTGAATCTCACTATCCTTTTCTAGGTCTTTTCTAGTTTTATCCTGCCTTTTGAGAGAGAGTGAATTTGGAGGCTATAGAACTGCCAGTTCTTTTTACCAGTTCAGTTTTTATTTCTTATGTGGGTACTCAATCTGTTTATATTATACCACAGTGAATATTTTAGAATTTGTTCTTTTCCTTTCTTATTAATTGCCAAGTTTCTGCTGGTTTCTTCAATTGCACAGACTGCTAGCCTGCTCTTTTTGGAGACTGCTACAAACAATGATGCCAAGCAGTACTTCAAACCTACATGCTCCATGCATTAAATTATAAGGTTAAAGTGGTTGTTAAGAACAAAAGAATTTTGAAAAAGGTGTTTTGGTAATAAAAATGAAGCTAGCTTTGTTGTAAAATAAATACAAGCAAATTTATAATAAGGACCAATATATGTGCACATTTCTTTTTGCTGTGATTCCATGGTATTTTACAATGTGATCAAAAACTTTCATACTGTACAAGAAAACCTCTGACAATCCACATTGCAGGGCACTTGCTAGAAATTTATGGAAGATTTTGAATGATAATGCTGGAAGATTGTTGGGTAGAAAGTTGGACTTGATGATCTTCGAGGTCTCTTCCAACCATAACGATTCTACGATTCTATAAGATTTTTTTTCCATAATAGTGCTCTGCATTATCAGACTCTCACAAGCAAATTTAGTTTAATGGAATGGTAGCCATATTATTTCTTATATTTTCTCTGGTGGTGGAAGGCACTGCTGCAGGTTTAAGGGTGTAAGAATTTTCATATCCTAGAAACAGAATATCTGGTTCGGGGTTGGGTTTTTTTGGTTATTTACTGCCATTTGTAACTAAACAAAGTCGTTAGCAGCCTTACCTGTAAGTATCCAGTAATAAAATAAAATCACACTCATATCAATCAAAATGTAATACTTGGATCAGTTCCAAGAGGTTTCTTTCGATTTCATTCCACTGACAAACTGTCCCTTTATTTATACAGCCTTATGACTGGGATCCAATTTGTAAAGACAATGCTCTCGTTATACATTGTTACATTTTCAGGATATATGTATCTTCACATCTGTACCCAGACGCTCAAATATTCTATTCAGATTCAGTTTTCTCTATCAGAAACAGCATTATATGGTGTTGCCTTTTGAAGTTGTTATGTAATAGGTTGTAGTATTTTGTACTCTTGAATAGTTACGTTTTGGAGGATGGCGGTTTTATGATGAAAAAATAATCCCTTTATTTATTTTCCTTTGTACTTCCACCACCTTCACATGATTGCTAGGATTATGTCTATGGGAAGCAGTTTTGACCTGTATGAGTTTAATAAATAGATATTTTAATCTATTAAAAATACAGATAAATGCACAACCTAGTAGTCTAAGATTCCTTAGGGATGGATAAGGCTTTAAAGTCTCTGAAAAAGCCAGATACACATATTGGTAAGAATAAAATTTTTTAAAAATCTGCTTTTATCTAACAGATATACTAAAAGTCTTAAAGTGATACATACATTTTTGGATGGATAACTGGGGGGTACGGGTCAGAATTACTGCCTGTTGGTTCTCTTTGACCTGTTGGTTCAGCTGTTAGAGCTGATCATAACCCCAGTCACATCTTTCTTCTCCAATGTCTGTAAGGGAGAGTGTAAAAGTGTGCAGGTGGGTTTGTTATTGACTTTGAGGCTGTGCTTAAAATCTCCTTAGACCAGGAGAAGACTGTGGGACATACAAGTTGAGCAGCGAGACAGTGGTTTGAATACATCATTTCCCCCATCTTCTTTTCTTCTTAACTCTGTTATGGGAGAAGGTTTAAACAGATGTCAAAAGGAGTGTCTGTAAGTGCAAAGAGTTTGCTGAGGGACTGTAGTAAATAGCAGCTAGAGGGAAGACACAGCTCGGTAGCTCGTTTTCTTGCTTATTAACAGTGATACTGCAAACACAGGCCTGAAAACCCCACCTGAATTGCTACACTTGCCCACGATCATGTAGCAGGTTCTTACCTCTGAAGAGTTCCTGGAATATGTGCTGCTTTTGTCTTCCCAGGACCCTCTAACACATCTAAACTCCTTAGTCAAGGATATAACCTATAACTACACAAACCAAAGGAAAACACCAGGAGAAATCAAGAAATCAACCCAATGTACCAGATGCCTGCTGAGTCAGGAAATCTGTTGGGTAGTGATAATAATTCTTAGGAAGCGGGCCACCTACTATGCTACAAAGAAAGAGCGGGGGCAAAAAAACCCACAACAATAAAACCCCAACAATCTTTTCAAACTGACATGAAGAGATATTCTATCATGATCTTTAATCACCAGCTAAGATAGTAAAGGGGCAGGTTGAAAAAGCTCGTGTTTCCATGCTGTGTGAATGATGTTAGGGAGGGGAAAGCTCTTTTGCTCCCATGTTGAAGAGAGAAGCTTCTACTAATATTGCTGAGGGGCAGGAGATATGGGTTTATATACTAATCCTTAGCTGTAGTGGAATCAGCTGGTTTGGATAGCGGCTCTGGATTCCTTTAGTCCAACCCCAGACAGCTCATGTGAGCCCAGGCTCTGATCTCGAGCCCTGCTGCTGTTACAGGCTGTGGGTCTAGCTTCACAAGTAGTAGCTGCAGGATCCTCTTAGTCCTTTCTACCAGTTGGCACAGGAGCTGTCAGTCATGCAAGAGCTATCAGTACCGCAGATGATCCTAGAGTAAAGTTGCAGCCCAGAAATGAAAGGTCAGAAGCAATACTCTTCTCTGCTTGCAGATTTTTGTCATTCAAGGTGATACTGGAGTGCAGTACTGCAGAGAAGAGATTTAAATTCTC
>NW_009622692.1:0-11877 GCF_000690535.1 Cariama cristata
CGGGCGGGTAGGGGAGCGGGCGTCGCTGGGGACTCTTGTTTTAAGCGATGAATGCCGTATTTTCTAATCCCGGTACCGTTTTCTTCAGCGGACGTCAGGCCACCCGTAAGACGCTCCTCAATTCTGTGTGCAGGCAAAACTCGTACAAGTTTGGGGTGGGGGGGGCACAGAGCAACTTCGTCTGTTCTCTAGTAATCGTGCTTTAGTAACCAAGTGATGCAATGTCAGTCAACTAATACTCGTCTTTATCTCAGGCTGCTGACCAACTTTTTTTTCTGCTTTCCAAGATTACTCTACGTTCAGCAAATTCCACTTTTCAAATCATGGAGGCAGAACAGATTATGGAGGGACAGCCGCAGGTATTGCAAGAAATGTTTTATGTGCGTAATGCTATATGCATAAAAGGAGCATTTTCACTTTGCTGATCGTGTGTTATTTTACAGGTTCCAGAAAATCCCCATTCTGAATATGGTCTCACTGAAAATGTAGAGGTAACAAAGATTTTGTTGCTATAAAGTACAGCGGAAGTTATGCTCCTGATCAAGGGGAAAAATGTTGAGTCTTGAGTCCAACTTCAGCAAATGTAATGTTCCCAAGAAAGTTAGATCGAAACTGAACCAACAGATACTAGTCCCTTGCATAACTGGCTGCACATATATTTTCTGTTGTGTTGCTTCCATTATACTAAATGGGACTGAAGTAAATAATGAACCTTTTAATGAGGTGAGGTTTTTTGGAAGTATCCTATGATCATTATCTATTCTATTGCTATCTGTTATATATCTGTATGTAATATATTATGACACAAAAAGCCAGCCAGACTTTTATTACAGGGAGGGGAACAGGAGCAGTTGATGATGTTTCTATAGAAGTATCAAAGGGAGGGATTCTTCTCCTCTTCTTGTCAATAGAAATACTGGATCAGAATAATCCAAGCTACCTTTAATTACTTATGCTGAGAAAGAGTAGACACAATCCATTCTCTCTGCTGTTGGTAACAGCGTGGGTTAGAATAATAACACTATGACGTTTATTTACTATTCCTTGTTAAAGGAATGCCATCAGTCTCCCTCCATTATCAGCTCCTACTCTATGCTAAGATTTTGCAGAAACTTCTCTTAAATGTCCTTTGTGACTCATTGCCCTGATAACTGCTTGTCTGTATGCCTCCACTTCCACTACAGAACCATAACACATTGGATACATTGGTCCCATATCAGTAGATTTGTGTAGGTTGCGTTGAATACATTTGGTTTACTGGCAGTAGTAGGGTGTCCTTTTTTAACTACAGTTAATGGCGTGAGATGATTGAGCACTTTTTGACCAAAAGGTACCTGGAAGCATTTTGCATGTTTTCTTTAAAGTGCCCATCTCTACTTCAATAGAGCACGGTCTCGGAGTGCTTGACTTTAACTGAGTCCCCTTTGTCAGACTTCACCTGAATTTCTTCTGCTTTTAGCATTTTGTGTTAGAAGTGCATACATACAGGAACCATTTAATTGAGACTGCTTTTGTTAGTAGTCATTCCTGTCTCAGTGGTGTACAACTTAAATCTGTGAATGCAAAAGCAGAAATAAAAATGATGGAGATTGCATGTCTTCTGTTTTAGGAAACTTTTGAGTTCCTAACATTGTTTCCCCAAAACATAAGAATTTAACAGAAGGCTCCTCTGGATTAGGTTTTTGTGCAAGGAAAAATATGCACTTACATTTTCTTAAAACTGATGTAATGAAGCTATTGCCAGTGAATTGCAGAGAGACGGGTACTTCCTTTGCACTCACATTTCAAAGTAGATGTGGCTGCTATTACCAATGTTCATTCACTTTATTTTTTTCTACTTCAGAGGATAGTAGAAAATGAGAAAATAAATGCAGAGAAAACATCAAAGCAGAAGGTGGATCTCCAGTCGTTACCCACACGTGCCTACTTGGATCAGACAGTTGTACCTATCTTGCTACAGGGACTTGCTGTTCTTGCAAAAGAGAGGTAAGACGCTTCAATGTTCCGTCTGTTCTTAGGAGAAAAGTACGTCTCAGACTCGGGTGGTATGTCACCTTTTCAGACCTCGCACACCAGACGTGGTTTTGCTAGTTGTAAGCAAGTCACTGCAACTGGTTTATGAACCTCTGAATTACTTTCTAAAGGATGAGGCTGACCCTCTGCTGTCAACACAGTAAGAAGCAGACTGATAGTTTATCCTTTGAGTAAAGATTATGCTGTCAAGGTGCCCTGAATCTCTTATCAGACAATGTAGAAGGGTATCCTTCAATAAAAGCAAACAGTTGTTCATCTTGCCCAAATCAGTTTCTAGCCTTCGGGTGTATCTGAACTATTGCCGAGTCATACTGCATGTAACCATTTCTCAGTTTTGCCAAAATAACATTATGAAAAGCTGGTGTGGATGACCATAATCGCATCGTGGTCCCTACAGCCAGAACAACCATCAACAGTGTCTTAACCTCAAAACGAGTTGGGAATTTGAGCTGCATTGTACAGACAGCGGACTAGGGAAAAGATCACCTAGGAAGGTCCACCCAGTGCGTACACCTAGGCAGTGTGCAGGTCTGCAGTCGACGTCTGTGGGAGTTCTGCTGCAGCTGGAATGTAAAACACAGCCTGAGGCGGATAGCCCGCACGTACAGTCTGGACACTTGTGTTACAGTCAAACTTTTTTTTTTTTTTAATCTTTCTTCACTGTGGAAGGAGCTGTTCTTTATGGGGACTGATCACAGGAGTGAAACTGGAACGTTGATAGAAGAGGTTGGGGAACATATAGGGAAAAAAACCTAACAGTATCAAACTGCCAAGGTCAAATTGGCTGTTCAGTTGAGCATACTAAAACCTCGGGGTGAAAAAGCTGAACTACCAGCTCTGCTGTATAATCTTTTGCTTAAAATTGAACTGGAAAGTAACTAATGGATGCTAATTTCTTTTTCTAAGGAGTATAGAGATGTTCAGGGAACAGCCCAGTACACGTGAAGACTATGCCTGGAATCCAGTAGAAATTATTGTCCAGGATAGTGGGCGTACGGATAAATGACATATTTGGGAGGAGTCAACACAACTTTTGTTAGGTCTTGTAAGGCTCTTGGAGTTTATTGAAGGAGTCAGCAAGCACACGTAAACAGGAATCCAGATGATACAGCCTGTTTAAATTTCCAAAAGGTTTCTGGCGCAGTCATTCACTAAAAGCTTTTAAAGAGAGTTAGTTGCTGTGGGATTAAAGGAAAAACCTTTCTATGGACAAGGAACTGATTAGAAGATAAAAGAGAGGGGGCAGACATTAATGGTGAATTTTCATGGTGACACGAGCTCAACACTAGAATCCTGGAAAGGATAATTTATAACAATTTGAAGAAGTGGCTGACAAAATTTGTTAATGATACTGAGTTGTACAGAATAGGCTGGGGTTTTTGTTTTCTGTTTTTTCTTTTGTTTAAGTTGATCAGTTGTAAATAATTGCACGGGAACTTTGTGAACTCAATGTGAAACTATAGAAGACTGCTATGAAAAATTGAAAGTATGACAAAAAGTGAAAGATTGAATACAAATAAACAGAAAATGATGTGCCTAGGAGGGTAATAAATACCCTAATGCTGGTGACAAAATGATAGATTCTGAGTTGACAACTACCCTTGTGAAAAAACATCTTTAAACTGTTAAATGTATATGTCAGTACATTGCTCAATCAAAAATAAATTCTGAATGGTAGGAGTTAGAAATCGAAGGTGCAAATCCAATGTCCCTATTTAAATTTATAATGTTCTTGTATTTTTAATATTGTGTGTAATTCCAATTCCCCGTATTCTGGTAGAATGTGAAAAAGTAGGAAGAGTGACAAGGTGGTCAGAAGTATGGAATGCCGTCTGCATACGGAGTGACTGAATAGATGATACCTAGAAAAGAGACTTCTGTGAGAGAACACATTAGGAATCTGTTAAATCACAAATAGCACAGAGATGATGAATTGGGATGGATTGTCCGATGCAGTAATCTAATTAAGCAAAGCAGGTGGCAAATTCATAATGAACAAAAGGAGGTGATACTTCATAGGTCGCAGAATTAAGCTATATCATTTTTTGCCTCAAGATGAGGACATTAAGATTTTATTGGGGCTCAAGGAGCAACTGGTCAAAGTTGTAGAGGAGTCCACCCAGGACTATTAAAGGTGCTAGCTCAGAAATTGGTACGTGCTTGAAAGCCAAAAGGATGGTCCAGAGAAGTATCTCTCTGCACTTCTTCCATTTCTTTATGCTCTTTATAGGCATATTTGCTCACTGCCAGACCTTTGGTGTGACCCAGCGTGGAATAAGTAAGCTTGTCATTTATTCTGCGGACAGACTAGATTAGCAGGATTCAGGCACTATAGCTGGAGGAGCTTTTTAAAAAAACTTACGGACTAAGGCCGGTGATCAATATTGAGTGCTTGCAAGTTACAGCACTTCTCAAACTTGATGTTTTTCTGGAAGTTTTGTTGCGTTCATTTCAGTTGCCAGAAACCATGAGAACAGCTCTAATGCACAAAGCTACACAACAACTATTTGAAGAAAATGAAGCAAGAAAGCACCGACAGATTAACTTTTACTTTATATAGCGTGAGTTACAGAAATAGGCAAACACCTGTAACTTCCAATGATGTACACAGAGTATTTATGCTTACAGACTATACCCTAGTTCTAGGGATGTAACAGTTCTAGCAATTTAGCAACATGGAACCAACAGTGACCAAGATTCCTTATTAAAAACTTTCTTATCAGACATAGACTGGAAATTTCAGGGTAACTGTAGGTAGTTGATCATTCCTAAATCAATGCTTATAAATGTTTGGGAGGAGTTGCATTGCTTTTAAGGGAAGGTGGTTAGTTCTTCAGCTACCTAATGTCATATGACAAAAAATAATTGCTTTTGATTTACTTTTTTCTTTACAGACCGCCAAATCCCATTGAATTTCTAGCAGCATATCTTTTAAAAAACAAGTCACAATTTGAGGACCGAAATTAACTCCATAAAAATGAGGACAATTTGGCTGCTAGACTGAAACGCTCATTTGCCGCAATTTGTTTTCTGCTGTAAAAATCCTTTGGAACCATGATGTTGTCTTTCTTAATCGCACAATTTGCTTTACCTTTTGAGTTATTTAATAAAGAACACTTTACGTTTAATTTGTTCACTTGTTTTAAACTGGCTATTAATAGACTTTCAAAATAAAGTACTGAAACTGCACTGCTGGATGAAAGTCTGAATGATTCCATGGGGCTACATCACCTGAACGCATGAAACAAAGGGGAACAATTTGTTATGAAAACAAATTATTTATTTATGTGTAATTTATTATGGGAATCAGCCAGACGCTCCTTCAACTCTTAACAGGCTTCATGCCATGACCGCTTCCCATTCTTAACGTCTTTTTCTGACCCCTTGTTTATATTTCCTGTAATCTCAGTAGGGGTAAAGGCTACAGACTTCAGGGTACGATATAAGAAGCTGCAACAGAAGACTAGGGATCAGAAGAAAAAGATAGAATTAAGCCACTAAACAATATGTTGTGAAAAAATACTAGCAAAGATCTGAAAATACAAATTTTGTAGCTGGAGAACTGGCTTGCTACTTTATTGGAAATGGGTACAGGGACTAGACACAGCCCTCAGAATTCCCATTTTTGTTTTCTGAAACTTGTAACAAGGAGCATAATCAATGTTCGCTAGCACTGGATACTGGAATCCAGATTAAGCATAGCCCAGTTTTGGGAGAATGACCACCGTTTGTTTGACAGTCACAGAAATAGTAAAAGTGGTTTCCAAGAATTGCTCAGATGATAGTCAAAATCCTAAATTTTTCTTCAAATAAACTTCAGTATTGCCATCTTACCATTCCCATCTCCATTCTGTGTTTCTTAGCTAATTGCTTTGATAAAGCAAGCAGTTAAAACCTTGCAAATTAAATTCTTTGCTGCAAGGGTTCGAGGTTTTTTCTGTGTGACATAAAAGGCTGCATAATTTTTTTTGTAATTATGCATAATTTCACAAAAAGAGAGACTTAGGACTCTCATTTGACTTGTTCCTGCAATGACATATGCTGCAAAGATATATGCTGTGTTTGCAGTATATTAGGTGGCCCACTGCACAAATCGTACTTAGTTCTCTGACATCTAGATGACTTTCCTGTGGTAATCTGAAGATTTTTTTGTTTTGTTTTAACATAGATTTTCCTCTTTAATAGCTTAATTACATGGGTGTGAGAGTGGCCAGAAGATAGATCCTTCAGAGGAAAAAACTTAACTTCTCAGTTGTCTGCTAACTTGCAGGGGCTGGAATGAGATCTGGCTGTTACTCCTAGTAGGAAGGCTCTCTATATTTTACATATTTCTTAATATCTTAATAGGGAAACACTGAATTAGTGCAGTCCAAGAGCAGCAAAAGCAATTGAAAGCAGCCTGCAAACCCAAAACTGAGCCTAAAAAGCCCTATTTTGGAAAATGTACAGAAGTTGTGGAATGAGATTACCAATTCTATTGCATTGTGGGGAACACAGTCTCCATCAAACACTGACACTTTAAAAAGACACTGAAAGGATTTTAACAACAGTGTTTTGACTTTCTGGAATGAGTAATAACATTTAAGTGAAGACAAGGAGACACCATAAAGACTTGGTACTGCTATTTCTGTTGCTAAAGCGGCATTCCAAGGTTTCATCCATAGGTGACAATATTGCAAGATGGTAAGAATTGTTAAATGGGGGGGGGGGGGAATAAATCTATGCTGCTCCCCAGTTTCTATGTTGAGAATTTGTGCAAGGCCTTACAAAAAGAACCAGTTCAACTATTAATCTTCCCTAGACAGAGCAATTTTCTTCTCTCGTCATACCTGAATTCAGAATATAATCAGATTTCTCAGCTTACAGTAACACCTGTCAAGCAGCTGCACAAAACCTGTAAACGCTCTGGCTTTCTGCACAGCTCTCGCGTCAGTCTAGAATCTCAAAGCATCGGTACCAGTCTTAAGGTGAGCTGTCCCTGCCAGCAGCATGCCACCGACTCAGCTGTTGGTGCCACCGTTTGGTACATGGTGTCACCTGCTGCGGTCTTCCCATCTAGGCTACTTCAAGAGAATGAAAAAGCTGCGTTCACAAGGTGATGATGTTAGAAGGTTCACCGCAGCAGCTTTTCTGGGCAGCTTCCTCCAAGAAAGTAAGTTGAAATGTTACTAGCAGCAGTGAACTCACCAGCTCTAAGAAATAAATTTTAGTGATTCTTGCAACAGTATGACAAGTCAAGAAAAGTGCAACCATATTCCTTTACTTGTTAAATTAGCTTGACCAGTTGGGATCTGCTGCATAGAGAATACTCTAACTGGAAGAAAATAGCAAGTTACTCTCTGAATAATCAGATCATATCTGAATGATCCAGTTCTCAGAGTTACGGGAGTAATGATAAAGTCCAAATTTTCAAAGCATTTACTTGTTTTAAACTCTCCCCACTACAAAACAATGACAATTCCGTGAAGAGACTTGACAGATGCTTCCTATCCCAATTTAATCCAGAAAGGACGGACTATTTTTCCGCAAGAAACACCAGTTCTGAGGGCTTCGAGATAATTGTATTTAATTTTGAAGTACAAATTAAAAACTAAGTGATTTTACATTTATAAAAATGAGGAACTCATCAATAAAATGGAGAACAGATGTAAGGGGCTACAAGTTATTAATAGATGTAAAATAAAAGCTTGAAGAAGTAATTGAAAATGGCAACTTTAGATGTATGACAGACCACTGCTAACTAGCTGAAAGCAATTATCTCTTGATTCTTGAAGAATTATTTTTCAGTTTTCTCCACACTACCCTAGGTAACTAAGTCAGTATCTGCTCCGTAGGGCATTAAATTTAAGTGGAAAATAAAACATAATACCCGGTTAACACCCCAGCACACCTTCCAAGATTACTATTTTAGATCCTATATCCAGAAGTTACCGTTCAGTAACTGTGAAAATTACATGTGACTCATATGCAGTATTTTGAAGTCTGCCTTTTCAAATGCTTCCACCGAGAACATTATCTTTTACCTTGAAGGGGACAGTGACAGAAGAAAGGATTTCCCACTAAAAGCAATTCTGATCAAAGGGTTCTACATCCTCATAGTCTGAAGCCTGTTACCACCTAAAAATACAGTTTGACTTGCCAAATCTTTTGTTTGCATCTCTGATTTATCAAGGACTTTCTCAAAAATCAGTACAGGTCTTTGAGCTATCAATTTTATTTGCTGAAGTGCTGTCACTATTGTAAATGCAGTCTGATCAAAAGAACTTCTCTCTCCCCAGGAGACTTTCTAGAAATAAAACAGCTGCTTTCAAACAAATGAAAATCTGAAAAATTCTGAAAGGTAGAAGCAATTGAAACCAGTAGGTTGGAAAGGAAACATAGGAGAAGAATCCCTATGCCTACCATGCTTGATAGAATACAGGTTTCGATTTATTCTTATCATTGTACTAATTACATAACAAATTATTCTTAGCCAAGCCTTAGCTTGTGTTCCCTCTTCTATTTCATAGTCAGAATTCATTTTAAGAGTGACTACATAGCCTACATGACAGAAGTACAGAATGCCAGCTGTTACAGAAAGAGGCATTTTATCATGATGAAAAAACTATCAGCACCGCTTCTGCTAATGTTCCCTATTCAAATACAGTTTTAAGCGAGGACTTCAAACGTAAATGTTGTGTGAATAATCGCGGGGCAGCTTACAGCACTGCTAGGGCAACACTGAGTAGGAAAGTGTCATATTCCTCTTCTCAACATGCTTTTCTCTCTCCGCTCAAAGTTTGCTTTGCAATTGTGCATAATAAACCAGTTTTCTGAGAGGAGCCTAAATTCACAAAAAGCTGCTGGGTGGTGGATGCTGGAGAGCATATGGCCGCCTTTTTTCTCTGGTGTACACTGAGGTATTTACAAGATGGATAATTACCCACAGATATTATCTCAGATGCTATTACGTTATACAGGAAGTGGAGATATTTCCTTTGTAAGGACTATGAAGTTCGGGGGGCCCTCCTTTTAACAGTAGAAGGAAGGACTGCTAGGAACAGCAGGTTCCTTAGACACAGAATGACTGTTTGTAAAGAGAAAAACCTACAGTAACAGTGAACAGCTTCCTGAGAAGGGAGGAGGCAGGAAGCGGACAATGTGAAAAGCACGATAGGAAAGAAGGCAAAATAAACCACGTGCAAGAGGACAAGAAGAGCAAAAACCAAGAAAGCAACAGACCTTGAAAGCTGGGCCAGCTGAAGACATGTGCCACCCAAGGCGGGCACAGGATGTTATGCAAGGAAAACCCTGCATGCTAAGGGCATGCTAACTGGCAAGTCACGCTTGCCACAATCTGCCTTCGTGCTTTTCTTCCAGGTAAGGAACAAACTGCCAACAGACATACATGTGTAGCAGTGGTCTGTGCTTCAAGGGCATGCTGATGTGGGGGACTGTCCATGCATTGTGTCGACTCTCTCCTGTACATCAGAGAAAAATGACTGAAATAATAGCTCTGAACAGCTAAGTGATCCTGTTACTTCTCCCCGTACAAACAGTGCTCGGAAGAATTACAGACAAAGCAGGAGGATCTCCCAACCTGACCCATGCTTCACAGCATTCAACAGAAAAACTGAAAGCTCAGCCCAGTTTCTCAGCCTGTGGCTAGAACCTTTCCATACCTCCATATCCTGAGCACCAGGAAGCGCAGCACCGCCATCTTCTATTTAACTGAAGAGCTGCCTGCTTTTCTGTTTCTGCCTCTTTCATTTATGTTATGTGGTACTGAGGGAGCGCATCACCAGCTCTTAAACAAAGAAACAACCACAATCAGGAGGTGATAGAAGTTTAAAACCAGGAACACACAAGTCACTCACCGCTGCTCAGTAGTATTATGTACACCTGTGACAGGGAACAAAGAAAGAGTCCTACTGTCACCCTTGCCAGGGGAAACAGCAGAAATTCCTCCTGTAGTACTACGGATGACAAGCTTTGGCCGGAACAGACAGAAACTGAGGAGGATGCCCTCCACCTTCACTGGGCTCTAGGCTGAGAGTGCTAGTTGGTAACAGAGAGGGACAGAGACAAAACAGGCTGCCACGGTCTTTGCGGCACGTGCCACAATCTAAAGATTAGGAAAAAAGCCTGTGCTTTCTGTGACCTGCTAACACTGAGCTGCCGTTGTTCCTCTGCATCTATACGGATACTACGTTCACATTACATAAAGTAAAAGCCCCATCCTAATCTGCACCTCATCTAGGTCAGAAAAAAATACACACGAGGGAAGAAAGATTAATGAGGAAAGCAAGGGAGAAGGAAACTTAAAAAGGAAGCAAAAGGAGAAAAGCAATGCAGCCCAATAGGTATGCAGCAACAACAACAACAACAAGAAATATATTTAAGAAATTTTAAAAGGCAAGCTGAAGAGGAAGAAACCACTACATAGAGAAAGGCAGTAAACCTAGAAGAAAATACTTACAAAAATGTTTTTATTCATTAAATCGTCTAGATTACCACTTATATTTATTTTCATTGGAGGGGAAGTGCTTCGAGGAGATGAAAGCTCTTCCTCTAAATGGTAGAAACGAATACCAGATAATTAAAAATTATTTTAACCTGCAGTTCCCCTAAGATGATCCTCCTATCAGCCTCCTCTAACTGTTCTTGGTGGACTGTGGGACAATGGTGCGTCAAAAACTTGAACCACACGCTGGCATGACCTTTTTTGTGAGTATATAATCACATTTATTTTTCCTCCTCGAGTAAAATTTATCCTCTGTTGCATTTAGTTAACTTTATTGAGGGATTAGTAATTGGTTTGGGAACTATTCCCAATATTGAAGTTTATGTAAAAGATTTGAGAGTTATAAATGGGTATCACAACTGCCAATATAGTTTTATGTTAAAGCTGTCAGGCAGGATAGTTCTTCCAGTCTAGGCAGCAGTTAGAATCCACGTTAACCTTTTTTAACACGCTATTTGTAATCTAACAACAGAATACTGTAAGGATAGATAGAGAGGTAAAACGTTAGTCATTTGCTGGGATAGTCAGGCCCCATTTCCTCATGACAACCCGTTACAAATATTATTAATCAGCGACTCCAGTCCTTACTGCCCCTCAGCTGCACTGGAATGCCAGTGTCATGGGTGCAGAGGAGGATCCTCGCTGATAAAAATGACATCAGCCATATATCTGCAGCACGAGCCTTTTTGATCTTCAAGACATATTGCAAACAACGCCTTTGTCCCCCCATTTCCTTTGTTTTACTGTTTAAAAAAAACCCACAGCAACCAAAAGCTCTGTATTTTGAATGCATTTGTAACTGGCTGGAGGGCTTTTTGAAGAATAAAATGACGTAAGGGGGAGGAGAATGTTTTTCCTGACCTGGCCCATACATTTTCCACTTCATAAAGCATCGGTCTGCCGGAATACCTTAATGGCTGCAGCCCCTCATTTCTCCCGTTGTGGCTTCCTTCTCTCCTGGTTGCAGTCTCATACGTCAGTACCTAAAATTGCCTTTTCCCTTCCCCCCTTTCGTACTGGCCATACTCCCCTTTCCAGTTCTGCCTTATTAGCTATTTTGAGCTATGCTTGATGACTCCATGGCAGCAGTCCATTCACCAAGCTAATAAAAAAAAAAAAAATTAAAGGAGTGGGGAAGGATTAAGCTGGGAAGAATGGGAGACTTCTACACCAATGCGCTCCCACAGCCCCCGCTGAATGCCACGGTACCAAAGGCGCAATGGTACGGGCAGGGAGGCCCTGGAAACGCCCGCTCAGGAACAAGGCCCTCCGGCCCAGCAAACTCCCTCTTCTCTCGGCCCGAAATCGCTCTGTCCTTCGAGCCCTCCAAGCCCCGACAG
>NW_009622693.1:0-4391 GCF_000690535.1 Cariama cristata
CCGGGGGGGGGGCGGGAGCCACTGCGACCTAAAATTCCCTGACCATCATTGGGAAGCTCCGTATTGGTTTTGTATACTTTTCTTTTTATTTCCATTATTAGTAGTATTAGTATTAATATCATTATACTATTTTCATTATTATTGTATTATTAAAGTAGATTTAATTTCCAATCCATAAGCCTCTCTCTCTTTTCTCCATCCTTTCCCCTCCCGGAGGGAGGGAAGGGGTTAACAGAGAGTGTCTGACTCCCATTTTAAGAGCTGGCCCAGCCTTAAACGATGACATATCCTAGAGGAGAAGAGCATACAGGCACAAGCTCTACCCTAATACTTGTGTTGAGGGAAAGAGGCTGGGTCTGGACTATTTTGTTTCCCAGTACAGACTTAGCCATTATTTCCAGTAGTGACAGAGAAAGTTTGTCTCCTCGCAGAAGGCACTGACGTTAACTCCTCAGCTAAAGTATACAGACTTCTAGTTCCTGGGGTCTAGGAAAGATGAACGCAAGCTGAGGCAGGTGCTGAGATGATTAGGAGGATGGAAAGTCTATCTTACAAAGGAAAACCAGAAGAACCCACGTTGTTCAGCCTACCCTCTGAAAGCCTGTGACCAGCTATAACTCTTGTCTACGAATACCTCTGGGTAAATACAAATGGAGTCAATTAACTGCAAAAGGCAATGCTGGCAAAAGAACAGGTTGGTGTGAACCGGGTACTAATATATTTAGGCTGAAAATCAGAAAGAAGTTTTAAGCTGTCAGAAGAGCAAGGTTCAGTAACAGCTTTCAGAAATGCTGCTGGAGTGACAGAGGACCACATTTCCAAGTCTGCTCGTTTTGGGGATTCCTCTTCCCTTGGATTCAGCCTTGAAGCCTAGGAATATTCAAATATCAAAACAAAGCTGCATGCTGCTTTCCAAATTGTGGTTTACTAATGACATCTTGGTAAAAGCAAGGAGGTGATGATTACTACATCTCCAAAATAAGGATCTATAGTTCATAACTTTGTTTCTTGGTCACAGTGCAAGTATCTGCTGCAAATACACTGATCATCCAAGCAAGACAGGAATCTTCTCTGGGGCATCTCCAAAGCTGTGCAATGAACTCCCACTGGAATGAAAAACCACCCGCAGCCTGAAATCTACCTTCTGCTTCAGTGCCTCAAATACAAAGCACACTTCTACAGACAAAGAATAGAGTGCATTAATTTCTTTAGCATTAAAAAAGTAACCCAAAATTTAATTTGTACATAAATCTTCCACAAAATAATGAATCGAGCAAGAGAGAGAAATACCATTTTACCACATTGCAGTACTGAAAGAGGCTTAGCATAACTGTGAATAGGTGGGTAAAGAAACCATGACAGAATAGCTGCCTCTGACCTACTCTTTGTACTCCAAATAAAAATGAAAAACATGACAGGGGGGTAGTTTTATTGGATGATCAAAAATGAGAGGTTCAGAGATATAATCAAATAATATATCTTCATATAAAAACTCAGGCAAGCTCTCTGCATAATTAGTATAGCCAGTGAGGAAAGATTTCTTCTTTGTTTTCCTTTTGCATGGTTCCCTTAAATAAAAACAAAGAAGTAATTCAGAGATGACAATGAGTACTGTGAGTTATGTTTTGTCAAATACATCCTGTTGCAGAGCATCTTCCTCAAAGAATGAATAAATAAATAAATCCTTAACAAGCAGGAAAAGAATACAGATTAAATCTGGCTACTTCATTTTAATGGAATTTACTATTATTTAGTGACTGTGTATGAAACAAGCATACAAAAATGACACAGAAGAAAAAAAGAAAGACACTTGGATTCTGGGAAAAAGGGAGGGGCAGGGATGACACCCTGCTCACCAGCGACAGAAGACTAAAAACCAACAGTACCATCATTATGACAAAGGCAAGGAAATGACTTCAGTGATGCAATTTAGCAGGATTTGATAGAAACCAACACAGTTTTGAATAGGTACATCAGTTGAGAACCCTACAATTGATACCACAGTAGTGGCTAAACACAACTGTTTGGGTTTTTTTTCTGTTTGCTTCCAGATTAGTAAGAATGAAGAAGTTCTCTCGGTAAGATACTTTATTGGGGAAGGAGGAACTGAAATAGCAAAGGTTTCATTCCAGATAACAATAGTATGGCTTGATACAGGTTTCTTGACAAAGTATGATTGCAAAATAAACTAAAAAATAATTTCAAGATCTAAAAAAAACCTCAGCTGAAGAACAAAACTCATTATTTTCTTCCTATGAATTAACTTATTATGCTGGTAAGGAAGTAAAATGCAAATCAGAATTCTGGAGTTTCAGCAGCTGGAAATGTTTTAAGAGTGTTATTTACTCACTTTGGGCAGGAATCACTGCAAATGGTGCAGAGCTGCAGTCACAAAAAATTTGGGAGAGTTCTGATAATCTTTTAACAGAGCTTCAGCCAAATTTGCAGCAAACAATGACTGATGGTTTTGTATGACATGCAGACTTTCATGCAAGACTGAGATGAAACACGTTCAATAAGTAATATGCTTCACTTCATTATCTCATGACTGGGTTTCCTCAAGAACCCTCAGAGGGTGAAAAAGCTTAATCCTTTGACTGTACTTGGAAAAGTGCATGCACACACAAACACCCGTACATACCTACGCACAAATACACCTGTACACATACGGCCCCTTGCCTGGACACTGTGAAAACTGCACAGCCTTCATTTTTATCCAGGTAGAGTTTTGATACAAAACCTGTGTATTTCATGACTCTTACCTGAGTGGTAGTTATATTCTTCAAAAGGATGGAGCCAAATTAAAATGTTTTTAGTCTAAATAAAGTTTTAAAGGAAAATATGTAAAATGTATTTTTATTGATCCCTTAAAGTTACCTGCAGAGGGGTTTAATTCACTTAAAAAAGAGATATAACCATAGAGATCTTTCTAAACCTAATAAAGCTGGAAGAGAATGGAAAAACCTTGAGGGAAATAACAGGACTAGATTAAACCTGGAAGGAAGACTGACTCTGAATTTCACATTAACTGCAATGTACAAATATGTGTACTTCAGGCTTTTCTGGTCTTGCCGTTTGCTCTGGATGAGATATGCTGCAAGCTCTAGCTTGTACAAACATTATATTAAATTGGAAGGTTATGATACACACGTCAAATGGTATGTCATATCTTGCAGACACAAATGTTACCCAAGCTTAATAATGAGCAGACAGTAGAGAATTCTTGATTCTATAAATTTTAACAGGTATGTAATTGTGTCATCTCTGTAGGCATTTGAAGTCATGCTTTCGTTTTAAACAATGTAAATGCTCAAAACATTATTATAACCTTATTATCTACTCTGCCTGTTTGTTTTCCATCACTTTCAGCACTGCAAGCGTCCCATTAATTCAAGCACAGAAGTGATAGCATTTGAATGGTAATAAATACCCTTATGGTACTCCTCATGAAAATGGTATACCCAATTGTACTTCGCCTGCACATAATGAACTTCTTCATGATAATCATCTATTATTAATACAGAACTCACCACCTGAATGGAACTTTATGAATATTGAGACAAATTTCCTACCTGGAACAGCTGACTATTTAAACTAAGAAAGACAATATCCCTTTCTTATCACCCAAAGAAAGAAAAGAAGAATCAGTTGAAAGAGTTGCACTTCAATCAATTAAGAATTAGCATTCCCCAGTCACGCCGCTTCCAGTATCTGGAATCAGCAGTGGTATCAAATCTGGAATCAAATCCTGCAGTGGTAATCCCTTATGTGAAACTTTGGATTAAGCAATAGTCAAGAACCAATAGAATTTTTATTTTGACCCTTTTATAATAATTTTCGTTGTTTATTGCAGGAATAGTCGCATTGATTTCAATGAAAATTCTCACTGGAGCAATCTGAAGCTATTGTACGATTCATAGTAAGAATATCAGAATCTCTTTTGTAATTATTTTCAATTCATAGAATCACAGAACCATAGAATCATTTAGGTTGGAAAAGACCTTTAAGATCATCAAGTCCAACCGTTAACCTAGCACTGCCAAGTCCACTGCTAATTCAGAAGCATTTGCAAACAGAACTTCAGCTGAATACAGGAAAGATTTTAAGTATTCTCTTAATAGATCACAGAAATAGTTTTGCACTTTCAGGTGTCAGAACTATTTGTCCTTTGGACTACTTGCTGCTCCAGATTTGTCGGTGACCAGTCAACAACACATCATCAGGATATCATACAATCACAAAAGGCAGTAGAAGAGAGAAGGCAGAGGAGGTGAGTGATTATCTTTGTCAAAGGCAGCAGTGAAATCAAGAAGAATAAGCTAGAGGCATGCACCTTAAATTGATCAAGGAGTAGCTCATTAGGAGCCTTGTTTTGTGCAGCTTTTGAGGTA
>NW_009622693.1:4422-8086 GCF_000690535.1 Cariama cristata
GAAAGGGCAGAAGGCAAACAAGAAAGTCTCAAGGAGAGAGATGCAAGGGAAGTATGTGCAGCACAGGGGTTTTGGAGATAAATGAAAGGAAACGCAAGAAGGAAAAAATAACCCAAGACTCAGGTGGGAGCTAAAGAAGTCTTGTTAATGTACGATCCTACAGAGCATGCTTTTAGGCAGTGCGCAGTTACAAGCTGAGAGAAAGGTAAGAGTTTCCAACATAGGCAGGAGAGGAGGACATTGAAGGGACTGGCGAGACCAGATGGGAAGAGATAGGAGGGAAAAAAGAGAAAGGTTCAAAGATGATTCTGTGCACTGCAAGATAGAAAGAGACATCAGAAACGTTCCTATGAATTTCCTATGGAGACATCAGGTTTATGACCTGGGGTGGGAGGAAAGGAGAGCAAGCTCTCTTTCATTATTTGATTGGGGTTTTTTATTATTCTAATGTGTAATTGTGCTGCCTTGGAAGGATGATGATAACCCGGAAAAGGATTTGGAAAGGTTTCTCCGAATGCATTGCCTGTTTGCTGACTAGAAGCAGGGTCTTGTTCCCCACACCAGTTAGGAAATAATTAAGAAAAGCTCCTCAACACATGCTAACAGCCTTTGTGCCCTTCAGATTCTGCAACAGTGCAAACCCCAACAAACTGTAATTCCAGTGAAATACAGAAGTGCATTAACAGTAAAACCAACAAAAGAGCATAGAAACTTGGAATTTAAAACACAACTGGCTGAATATTCTGGTTGTTTATAATAAAAAAACCTTTTGTTGGCTCCCTTGTTTCAGGAAAGTGAGACCTACTAGCATGGTCCCGTTAGAAAAGTCCCTGATGTGACAGAGAACCTGAAGTGACCGCCTTTCATCATCAATCAGAAGAAACAGATCTGTTCTCATGTCTACAGCTAGTGCAATTATATCCAAAGCAAGTAAGGATTTGGGACACACATCTCAAAGGGCCTGGCTGTCACCAGGCACATGCTGAATATTTCCCAAAGCCCAGATCCTGTCCATGACTTCCCACGTGCAAGGTCAGAATTTACTGTTTAATGACAATTTTCTCCCTCTTGGAAGAAGCTGCACAAATCTCTCTCTTTACCTTGTATTCCTCCCTATGAGGAAGAGAAAGTTTTCTCACTCATATTTAGAAATTTTGTCAAGGGTGAAAGAAATGCAGATTGAAAAAAACCAAACAGCTTCACGACTTCACAGGAATAAAACCGATCCAGAAATAGGAGACGTTCAATCAAAAAATAAAAAGGATCTCCTACAACGCACAGTCGGAACTAACTGCAAGTTTGCTATTAACACTCTAAAGAGATTATTGTGACAAAGACAGTCTTCATCTATAGTCTTACATTAAAAAAAAAAAGATTGGATTATGGTCAATATCCATATTGCTTTTAATTAAAATAGAATGAAAAGACGTGGGAACTCATTTAAATAACATCTCAATTAGACATTAAGGATTCACATACAGTTCATATAGTGACCTGCATTGCAGGCAAAGTTTGCAGAAACAGTTGCAATAGTGGAGTCTGGGGCTTTCAAAGGCATCTAAGGTGGTGCTTGGACCCCTTACTACCGAGAAAGTTTACAGGCAGCTTTGACTAGAAGTCAATTCATGGAAGTGTAGACACATTCACCAAAAGAGTATATGAAGAGAAGGATTCCCACCTAGTGGTAACTAGCTACTATATGACACAACATGGAAGTCACTGGAGAACTTTCTAGAGGCCAGACATAATTTCATCTTGCTAACAGTTTTCCTGAATTGTTTCTATTTTGTAACAGAAACACTTGTGAAGTATTAAAAAAACCCAACAACCATCCCTGCAAGACTGACTTAAGGCATGTATGAACATCACCAGCCCCTGCTAAGGACTCCTGCCTGGCGGACAAAGCAAAGGCATGATGCAGCATGCCATGGATCCCTGAACAGCACGTAGTCACTTGTGCCAAAGGTATGTTGTACCACTCCAACGGCCTTCCAGGGAAAGGTCAAGCTGCAGCTGGAAAGAAGGCAAAAGACTTCTACCTACGTCCATCTGTCCACAAGGCCACCACTGGTACCACAGTCAGCAGAGCCTGTGGTCCCAGGAGCTCCGCGCAGGTCAGGGAGCAGCAGTTGTCCCTTCTGAAGCCCACAGTAAACGTCTGCGTATGTCCACATAGTGCATTCAGAGCTACGCACCTTCTGCTGAAGGAACTTCTATCGGCACCGCCGCCACAAACTCTTCTCATCAGGCACCCATCAGCACTCAGGCAACCTTTACTGAAATGGAAAACAAATAACCTGTTAAGACAAAAATAGTTTAACGCTTATTTATAGACTGTCATTACCGCTTCGTGCCAGATGGGAAACACAACGAGCTTGCAGGTGAGATGCTGCCACCTGTCAAAACCAGGTCATATCAAAACTTTCATTTTATCATTGATCCTTCAGAAGCATTAACAAAGCTGGAGGCACTGGACTTGAATTTTGGATTAATTTTTTTTTCTTTCCATTCATTACACACCTACAGAAGCCAGCTGAAAATAGGTGATATGAAACACTGAAATGTTTCAAGGGACAGGGAAACAACGTCCTCTACAAAATACTAACATGTGATCACAAACAGACATATTCAAGGCATATTACTTGACAGAATAGAAGCGGTGACAACAGTGAAATTCAGAAGTTGAAACAACTTCCAGGAAATTTGAAAATAAAGTAGCATACATAAAATGTCATCCCACAAACGTCTAGGCTATATGGTACCACAAACTGAGTACTTCCTTCCAGTTTAGCTGGAAGGCGGACTGAATGCGAAAGATGATAAGCAACAGTGACATGAAGGCTAACACCATGTCACAACAGAGGTATCTCAGCATAATGTGTCAAAATGAGGCATTTGTCCTTGGGAAAATAAGAGTGGTCTAATTTTACATAAATATATTTATATAATTTGAGATATCTTTGCATATATTTATACACACTGGCATGCACACAAATTGACTTTAAATGCAAGCACACTGCTGAATAAATACAGAACATCTGTGAGCACACCATACGATCTCAATCAAGCACTTTAAACAGCCCAGAGGGACGTGAACATCATTGGAAACCTGAGGAAGTGGCACGCTTTTCTTGCAGAGTCCCTTAGAAAACACAGACCATGGGCACATTACGTAAGAAACTCAGATCCATGTGCATCTAAAAAAATCCGCTTTTGCCATCAACATTGCAGCTTTTCAGCAGAAGTCGTTGGAGAAGCCCTTGGAGGGGCGTGTGGCCCCTTCCACGGGCTGGTGGAAGGATGCCCTCCTCTTCCTCCCCTCTCCGGGGATCGGCCAGCCTGGGTGCCGGCAGGCTCCTCGCCTCCCGGTCACACCGACCCGCATCAGGGCTCTGTCACAACAATTTTGTTCCCGTGTCCCCTCGAGCTCTGAATACTCTTCTCTCTGAATTTCTGACTCTACAAGTGCCAAGATTAGATTTAAAGGGTAGTTAACAGGCTTTTTGTTAAAAGCATTGCTATCACTTGTATTTATAGTTTAATCCATCAACAGATTCCTGTTTCTGCCTTCTCATTTTATAGCGAGGTTCTTTCTGGGGAAAAGGGATCACAGCTGGAGCAATGAGTTTTGTAAGGACACTCCAAAACAGCATTGGGGCGGGGC